>NC_134034.1:14066009-14301023 GCF_964204645.1 Tubulanus polymorphus
TTGAGTAGAATAAACAAAACTCTAGCGTTACGCCTACATCTGAAATAATACAAAACACTGAAAATCATTATTTCTTCATCAGATAAAAAATGAAAACAGATTCAACAAGATTCAAAATGCTTTTAGTGCCAAGAATTTTCAGTGGTACAATTTTTTTGTCATACAAGACTTAACGGTAAATTGGTTCAGACTTAGAGCAGGGAACACTATATGAATTTATTCCCACACCGTCTGAAATTACAAATTTCACAATGAAATTTGCAGCGTGTTCGTTGCTCAGCAGCAGGTGAATCGCAACATTCAAACATGATTGATATTTCCACAGTAAATTGAGCCGCAATCTTTGACAAGCTTTCAAATCATGACGGCATCAATGATTTGGGAACGGTGCTGAAAACCTACTTGGATTTTGGTCAACTCGGTTTTAAAACACCACAGTTTTTAACTTCGAAACTGTTTCTACAAATCTACTGTGGGTTTTTTATTCGTCGACTAAAAGTGGTGCAACGCCGTGCATATCACAGCAGTTTGTGTCAGTTGCGATCGAAAGCAACTGTTGGCCTACCGTAGACCGGAGTAGAACACGGGCAACTAGCCGGATACGGCTTGCGACGAGTCGGTAGGCGTCGGGTTGTCGTCGCAAGCCGGCTCACGTCGAACAGATAGAGCAGCAACTGGCGGCCTCTCGTAGGCCGTTAATCGGCGATTAACCCAGTTGTGTCGGTAGGCATCGTGTTGCTTGGCGACATAAGTCAGCCTTAATCCTGCTTTCTCAGAGAACTGCTCTTCCTTCTCTTTGAGATTTTCCTAAATCTGCACCCGTACCTTCGCCGTGCCCTCCTCCAATTTTCTCAGGGGATCCACGTGATTCGTGAGATTGTAGTCGGGAAAATCTCTTACCTGTTTTGGAATCCGCTCGGTCTGGCAACGGCGCTTCCCGATAAACTACCGTTCAAACTGGAGCCAGCAATCGCTCTGTTACTGGCCGATTAGCGATCGCTCTCATCGCGGATTATCCCGACTCGGTCGATGTGGCTTCCGCTAGCGCTAAGACTGCCAGTCATAGCCATGGACATCTCACCGATACTAGGTCCGATACTGGGGTTCGCTACCCGGTCACTGGTCGTTTCTATACTGTGAGAATCAGCTACAACAAATATAAACATTCACTCATACTAGTACTGAACTAACTAAAATGATGTCATAGGGGGATTTATATAGCAGCCACACCAGACAACGTGGCTTTATCAGTTAATCCCCCTATGACATCATCAAATTATCTTTCTATTTCTGGCAAGTCTATATAAAACGTAGAAAAGTTGGCCACCTCCAATAAATCCCCCTATGACATCATCAAATTATCCCTTATGAATCCTAGAAAGACAGCCGATTCCGGACCCTGCGCTATATGAAAAGTATGGTTTAAGTACTTACGGGCGTAAGGCCCCGATGGGCCACTTCCTTCGTTCTCTTCGAACTCAAATCGAACTCCGCCCGGAGTCAGTCGTCGATACGCTGCAACCACCGCTGCGACACAGCGATATCGGTACCACGCCGTAAACATACGCCAATAATATCGGTACACCGATACCAACGGCTAAACTAGCGACAACTGGCTCTACAATAACAGACGCAGTTACACCACCGGCTATTACCATATTCCTCTTGTGCTGTGGTAGGTGACCGTAACGTGTATGTAACTGAAACACAAGATAAACACATGAGAAATAGCATTTTTCATAGTAAAATTTGCGATAAAAATCTAGCGCGTGGTGGATTTAGGTTCCAATTTCTGTTTCTGACTAGCGCCAACAAGCGAGTAATTTCAGAACTTGAATTTGTCGATATCCTGTATTTCACCCGATAAGCCTTATCATATGTCCTTGTCATTACGGTTAAATGACAGTAACCACTTGATATGGTTTATGCGCAGTGTTTAGAACTAGGTCAATTTCAGGTGTAGACGTGTCGCAGGTTTCAGTTATTGAGATCCTCCTCCATTAGACTGAAAATAAATCAAACAACATTCATTATAACATCATTAGAGCAATTCACAAAAATCATATCAAATATTCGACATGAATAAGAGTAACTAAACAAACCTGATCTAAACATCATCTTCTTTTGAGTAGAATAAACAAAACTCTAGCGTTACGCCTACATCTGAAATAATACAAAACACTGAAAATCATTATTTCTTCATCAGATAAAAAATGAAAACAGATTCAAAATGCATTTAGTGCCAACAATTTTCAGGCTTAGAATTTTTTTTCTCATACAAGACATAACGGTAAATTGGTTCAGACTTAGAGCAGGGAACACTATATGAATTTATTCCCACACCGTCTGAAATTACAGATTTCACAATGAAATTTTCAGCGTGTTCGTTGCTCAGCAGCAGGTGAATCGCACCATTCAAACATGTTTGATATTTCCACAGTTAATTTTGTCGCAGCAAATATTTTTGCTAAGTCCCAAACACAGTAAATTGAGCTGCAATCTTTGACAAGCTTTCAAATCATGATGGCATCAATGATTTGAGAACGGCGCTGAAAACCTGCTTGGATTTTGGTTAACTCGGTTTTAAAACACCACTGAAACTGGTTTGTAGAGGTCTGTGATTAGGGCCTAAGATATATCTACCTGAATTGAGGGACCACTTGTTCACTTCATCGCCAAACAGTTATTCCTTGAACTTCCTGATTACTGCAGTTAATTAGTAGAGCATCACCCTGAAATAAACATAGAAACCTGTCAGAGAAAGCACTCTAAAATCCAGGGTATCAGAGGGGTCAAATGCTCCATCTGTATTGATAGTAATAGTTTAGGCCTCGATCCACTCTTTATGTTATTGATACTTTTTACTGCGGTGAGGGCTAGTGGTTAGAGCGTTCATCTCTGGGAAGCCAGGTCGTGGGTTCGATCCCCGTTGTGTCCTCGGGCAAGACACTTATCCTCACTGCCTCTCTCCACCCAGGAGTAAATGGGTACCTGGTCTGATAGATGACGCCTGAGCGCTTGTTAGCTTGTTGATCACTGATACATTTTAGAGTATTAAAATTGGCGGGGTAATAATACCGAAAAATGTAAAGCGCTCTGAGCAGCTTGGCTGGATTTAGCACTATATAAGACACATATTGATATTATTATTATTACTGAATGATAATGGTTTTACAGCACGCATCAGTGAATAGAGATTGCTGCTGCTCGTGGGGTTAAACCGGAGTGTTTTATGTCGCTCTCCATCTCGAATCACCTTCATACATCACAAGTATTCGATTCATAAGTAAATTTACTTACTGTATTTCAATGTTGAAATGGTTTGAAGACATTCTGTCGCTTCTGCGTTGAAAGAGAAGCTTCTAAATATTTCAAGTGTAAATAGCGATTTATTCGTCCGCCATGCTTGTTCTGCAGACCGCGCAGCTCGAGGTCGACTAGGACTCAGCGGCAAGAGCGCTCCGGGCACCAACTAAAGAGTTTACGGTAGTGCCCGCAGTAGACTTAACATGCCGCTCCGAATTGATAGTTGCGGGAAATAATACCACGAAATTAGAAATTTGTAGCGATTTCCGTGCAATAGTTGAACAGATGAATTTCCTACTAAAATCCTGCAACAAATTGGTATCAATCTGAACGGGATAAATACGTCCAGACACAAACAACGTCCGATGGACTGGGTGTAAAGCGGGACTCGACCCTTCCCGGTTGGAGTAAATATCTAACAGGTGGTGCTCCGGTAGATTTTGTGAAACAGCTGATGACATTTTCATGATCTTTAGACGAGTTTGATCGCCGTTTTACCGTCGTGGAATGGCACCTATTGTGAAAACTGATTAGGTGTGAAGTGATGCAATGATATTCAGTTGAAGTCAAACGACGTGAAGGGCTCTGAGACTGATGTGGACTTTACGAGAGGAATAAACTATTTTTTAGAAGGTATCAAGATGGATCTGGCACAGAGCCAAAGCCGGCAAACTGACTTATGAATTTTATTTCTGTGTTGTTGATAGTCTCGAGAGACTAGCGCTAATATTGTATAAATCTAGATTCGTTCTCGCGAGATTATCAACAATCCGGAAATAAAGTGCAACCTGATTTAGAAGGCCTGGCCGGCCCGGGGGCGCAAACCCTATTGATATTGATGAAAGCAAAATACTTGACTGTTTTTAGAGTAAAAATACAGATATCTTTTCTTAATCTATTTATAGACTGATTCTGAAGAAGAGGAGAACACAAATAACAGTTTTCATCATCATTATCATCATCATCATCATCATCTGTGCGGTCTGAAGTATCTAGAGGTCACCAAGACTCAACATTACCCCTTTCATATCATTCGAGGTCGAATTTTATATTTATGTGACAAATATCTATGAAATATTTTGCTCAAATAAATTCATTCTGTTTTCATATTGATGAAATGAAGTGTAGTTATTCATTTCAGTTAGAAATTCCTCTCTGTTTTGAGGAATTACTATTTTTCCCGACATCAGATCCAGAATATCACCTAACCATCACCATGACAACGCACCAGTCAAAACTAAACGACAATCATTCAGAAATGAAGCCCTGTAGATTCTAAAATTTGGTTTGAAGTTTATTTATTTTGGTTGAGTAGATTCTGAATGATGCAAAGTTAACTAGAGACACTGGTTTTATCAAAATCACCATGACAACGCACCTTGCCATCACCATGACAACGCACCAGTCAAAACAAACAACAATCATTCAGAAATGAAGCCCTGTAGATTCTTAAATTTGGTTTCAAGTTTCTTTACTTTGGTTGAGTAGATTCTGAATGATGCAAAGTTTACTAGAGACACTGGTTTTATCAAAATCATCTCTGGAAGACAGTGCCAATCCTGGAAGGGTTTTAACAGTCACTCAGATATTGTGTTCCACTGCATTCAGATCAAACCAACAGTTCAAACTCAATTTGAGAACTATTTGTGTTTATCTAAAATGCATTTCACGTTTATTTATAAATTTCTAAATTTCCAATAGATGGCGTCTGTGATATACAGTTTAATCCAATACGAATACGTATTCGTATTAATCCAATAATTTGGTGGTTCAGCAGAAATCCAATAGGTGGCAATCATGTCGTAGTAACTATTCATCAGTATATATCAGACACCCTGGTTTATCATCTGATCAGAATCACTGGGTTTGAACTTGGGACATCCCTCCAAATCCTCTTATCAGCATGAAACATCACAGTCATTTAGAATCAATAATTCATTCATTTGACGTGCAGTCAATTTCAGGTGTAGACGTGTCGCAGGTTTCAGTTATTGAGATCCTCCTCCATTAGACTGAAAATAAATCAAACAACATTCATTATAACATCATTAGAGCAATTCACAAAAATCATATCAAATATTCGATATAAATAAGAGTAACTAAACAAACCTGATCTAAACATCATCTTCTTTTGAGTAGAATAAACAAAACTCTAGCGTTACGCCTACATCTGAAATAACACAAAACACTGAAAATCATTATTTCTTCATCAGATAAAAAATGAAAACAGATTCAAAATGCATTTAGTGCCAACAATTTTCAGGCTTAGAATTTTTTTTCTCATACAAGACATAACGGTAAATTGGTTCAGACTTAGAGCAGGGAACACTATATGAATTTATTCCCACACCGTCTGAAATTACAGATTTCACAATGAAATTTTCAGCGTGTTCGTTGCTCAGCAGCAGGTGAATCGCACCATTCAAACATGTTTGATATTTCCACAGTTAATTTTGTCGCAGCAAATATTTTTGCTAAGTCCCAAACACAGTAAATTGAGCTGCAATCTTTGACAAGCTTTCAAATCATGATGGCATCAATGATTTGAGAACGGCGCTGAAAACCTGCTTGGATTTTGGTTAACTCGGTTTTAAAACACCACTGAAACTGGTTTGTAGAGGTCTGTGATTAGGGCCTAAGATATATCTACCTGAATTGAGGGACCACTTGTTCACTTCATCGCCAAACAGTTATTCCTTGAACTTCCTGATTACTGCAGTTAATTAGTAGAGCATCACCCTGAAATAAACATAGAAACCTGTCAGAGAAAGCACTCTAAAATCCAGGGTATCAGAGGGGTCAAATGCTCCATCTGTATTGATAGTAATAGTTTAGGCCTCGATCCACTCTTTATGTTATTGATACTTTTTACTGCGGTGAGGGCTAGTGGTTAGAGCGTTCATCTCTGGGAAGCCAGGTCGTGGGTTCGATCCCCGTTGTGTCCTCGGGCAAGACACTTATCCTCACTGCCTCTCTCCACCCAGGAGTAAATGGGTACCTGGTCTGATAGATGACGCCTGAGCGCTTGTTAGCTTGTTGATCACTGATACATTTTAGAGTATTAAAATTGGCGGGGTAATAATACCGAAAAATGTAAAGCGCTCTGAGCAGCTTGGCTGGATTTAGCACTATATAAGACACATATTGATATTATTATTATTACTGAATGATAATGGTTTTACAGCACGCATCAGTGAATAGAGATTGCTGCTGCTCGTGGGGTTAAACCGGAGTGTTTTATGTCGCTCTCCATCTCGAATCACCTTCATACATCACAAGTATTCGATTCATAAGTAAATTTACTTACTGTATTTCAATGTTGAAATGGTTTGAAGACATTCTGTCGCTTCTGCGTTGAAAGAGAAGCTTCTAAATATTTCAAGTGTAAATAGCGATTTATTCGTCCGCCATGCTTGTTCTGCAGACCGCGCAGCTCGAGGTCGACTAGGACTCAGCGGCAAGAGCGCTCCGGGCACCAACTAAAGAGTTTACGGTAGTGCCCGCAGTAGACTTAACATGCCGCTCCGAATTGATAGTTGCGGGAAATAATACCACGAAATTAGAAATTTGTAGCGATTTCCGTGCAATAGTTGAACAGATGAATTTCCTACTAAAATCCTGCAACAAATTGGTATCAATCTGAACGGGATAAATACGTCCAGACACAAACAACGTCCGATGGACTGGGTGTAAAGCGGGACTCGACCCTTCCCGGTTGGAGTAAATATCTAACAGGTGGTGCTCCGGTAGATTTTGTGAAACAGCTGATGACATTTTCATGATCTTTAGACGAGTTTGATCGCCGTTTTACCGTCGTGGAATGGCACCTATTGTGAAAACTGATTAGGTGTGAAGTGATGCAATGATATTCAGTTGAAGTCAAACGACGTGAAGGGCTCTGAGACTGATGTGGACTTTACGAGAGGAATAAACTATTTTTTAGAAGGTATCAAGATGGATCTGGCACAGAGCCAAAGCCGGCAAACTGACTTATGAATTTTATTTCTGTGTTGTTGATAGTCTCGAGAGACTAGCGCTAATATTGTATAAATCTAGATTCGTTCTCGCGAGATTATCAACAATCCGGAAATAAAGTGCAACCTGATTTAGAAGGCCTGGCCGGCCCGGGGGCGCAAACCCTATTGATATTGATGAAAGCAAAATACTTGACTGTTTTTAGAGTAAAAATACAGATATCTTTTCTTAATCTATTTATAGACTGATTCTGAAGAAGAGGAGAACACAAATAACAGTTTTCATCATCATCATCATCATCATCATCATCATCTGTGCGGTCTGAAGTATCTAGAGGTCACCAAGACTCAACATTACCCCTTTCATATCATTCGAGGTCGAATTTTATATTTATGTGACAAATATCTATGAAATATTTTGCTCAAATAAATTCATTCTGTTTTCATATTGATGAAATGAAGTGTAGTTATTCATTTCAGTTAGAAATTCCTCTCTGTTTTGAGGAATTACTATTTTTCCCGACATCAGATCCAGAATATCACCTAACCATCACCATGACAACGCACCAGTCAAAACTAAACAACAATCATTCAGAAATGAAGCCCTGTAGATTCTAAAATTTGGTTTGAAGTTTATTTATTTAGGTTGAGTAGATTCTGAATGATGCAAAGTTAACTAGAGACACTGGTTTTATCAAAATCACCATGACAACGCACCTTGCCATCACCATGACAACGCACCAGTCAAAACAAACAACAATCATTCAGAAATGAAGCCCTGTAGATTCTTAAATTTGGTTTCAAGTTTCTTTACTTTGGTTGAGTAGATTCTGAATGATGCAAAGTTTACTAGAGACACTGGTTTTATCAAAATCATCTCTGGAAGACAGTGCCAATCCTGGAAGGGTTTTAACAGTCACTCAGATATTGTGTTCCACTGCATTCAGATCAAACCAACAGTTCAAACTCAATTTGAGAACTATTTGTGTTTATCTAAAATGCATTTCACGTTTATTTATAAATTTCTAAATTTCCAATAGATGGCGTCTGTGATATACAGTTTAATCCAATACGAATACGTATTCGTATTAATCCAATAATTTGGTGGTTCAGCAGAAATCCAATAGGTGGCAATCATGTCGTAGTAACTATTCATCAGTATATATCAGACACCCTGGTTTATCATCTGATCAGAATCACTGGGTTTGAACTTGGGACATCCCTCCAAATCCTCTTATCAGCATGAAACATCACAGTCATTTAGAATCAATAATTCATTCATTTGACGTGCAGTCAATTTCAGGTGTAGACGTGTCGCAGGTTTCAGTTATTGAGATCCTCCTCCATTAGACTGAAAATAAATCAAACAACGTTCATTATAACATCATTAGAGCAATTCACAAAAATCATATCAAATATTCGATATAAATAAGAGTAACTAAACAAACCTGATCTAAACATCATCTTCTTTTGAGTAGAATAAACAAAACTCTAGCGTTACGCCTACATCTGAAATAACACAAAACACTGAAAATCATTATTTCTTCATCAGATAAAAAATGAAAACAGATTCAAAATGCATTTAGTGCCAACAATTTTCAGGCTTAGAATTTTTTTTCTCATACAAGACATAACGGTAAATTGGTTCAGACTTAGAGCAGGGAACACTATATGAATTTATTCCCACACCGTCTGAAATTACAGATTTCACAATGAAATTTTCAGCGTGTTCGTTGCTCAGCAGCAGGTGAATCGCACCATTCAAACATGTTTGATATTTCCACAGTTAATTTTGTCGCAGCAAATATTTTTGCTTAGTCCCAAACACAGTAAATTGAGCTGCAATCTTTGACAAGCTTTCAAATCATGATGGCATCAATGATTTGAGAACGGCGCTGAAAACCTGCTTGGATTTTGGTTAACTCGGTTTTAAAACACCACTGAAACTGGTTTGTAGAGGTCTGTGATTAGGGCCTAAGATATATCTACCTGAATTGAGCGATCACTTGTTCACTTCATCGCCAAACAGTTATTCCTTGAACTTCCTGATGACTGCAGTTATTCAGTTGAGCATCACCCTGAAATAAACATAGAAACCTGTCAGAGAAAGCACTCTAAAATCCAGGGTATCAGAGGGTCAAATGCTCCATCTGTATTGATAGTAATAGTTTAGGCCTCGATCCACTCTGTTATTGATACTTTTTACTGCGGTGAGGGCTAGTGGTTAGAGCGTTCAGCTCTGGGAAGCCAGGTCATGGGTTCGATCCCTGTTGTGTCCTCAGGCAAGACACTTATCCTCATTGCCTCTCTCCACCAAGGAGTAAATGGGTACCTGGCCTGATAGATGACTCCTGAGCGCTTGTTAGCAGCTCGGTGTTACTTCTCAAAAGGGAGAGATGACTGATACATGTTAGAGTATTAAAATTGGCCGGGGTAATAATACCGAAAAATGTAAAGCGCTCTGAGCAGCTTGGCTGGATTTAGCACTATATAAGACACATATTAATATTATTATCATTACTGAATGATGATGGTTTTACAGCACGCATCAGTGAATAGAGATTGCTGCTGCTCGTGGGGTTAAACCGGAGTGTTTTATGTCGCTCTCCATCTCGAATCACCTTCATACATCACAAGTATTCGATTCATAAGTAAATTTACTTACTGTATTTCAATGTTGAAATGGTTTGAAGACATTCTGTCGCTTCTGCGTTGAAAGAGAAGCTTCTAAATATTTCAAGTGTAAATAGCGATTTATTCGTCCGCCATGCTGGTTCTGCGGACCGCGCAGCTCGAGGTCGACTCGGACTCGGGCTTTGCGCTCCGAGCACCAACTAAAGAGTTCACGGTTCTAGCCGCGGATGGCTTTAGATACCGCTCCGGATTACTAGCGGGGGTAATGAATTCCACGGAATTAGCAATACGTAACAATTCTAGTGAACTTCCGGGCTATTGTTCGAATAAAACATTTTCTAAAATTATTCCCAATTAATGAAAAAATCAAATAATCTTATAAGTTGAATTGGTGACTCACAACACGTATTTAACCTAATAGTTTTTTTCAGCGGGGCGCGGCTGAGAGTATCGACAAGTTTTCTATTTCTTTAACAAATATCTGAAATTTTTTGCTAAAAATTCATTCTGTTATTATATCGATGAAAATAAGTGTAGTTATTCATTTCGGTATGAAATTTGGCTCTGTTTTCAGGAATTACTATTTTTCCAGACATCGGATCCAGAATATCACCTTGCCATCACCATGACAACGCACCAGTCATAACTAAACAACAATCATTCAGAAATGAAGCCCTGTAGATTCTTAAATTTGGTTTCAAGTTTATTTATTTTGGTTGAGTAGATTCTGAATGATGCAAAGTTTACTAGAGACATTGGTTTTATCAAAATCATCTCTAGGGGACAGTGCCAGTCACTCAGATATTGTGTTCCATTGCATTCAGATCAAAACAAACAGCTCACACTATTTTGAGAACAATTTTTGTTTATCTAAAATGCATTTCACATCTATTTTGACTCAAGATATAAATTTCTAAATTTCCAATAGATGGCGTCTGTGATATACAGTTTAATCCAATACGAATACGTATTCGTATTAATCCAATAATTTGGTGGTTCAGCAGATATCCAATAGGTGGCGATCATGTTGCAGTAACTATTCATTAACTATTAACTATTAACTATTGGAACATCCTAAAAATCCTCGATTCAGCATGAAATATCACAGTCATTTAGAATCAATAATTCATTCATTTGACGTGCAGTCAATTTCAGGTGTAGACGTGTCGCAGGTTTCAGTTATTGAGATCCTCCTCCATTAGACTGAATATAAATCAAACAACATTCATTATAACATCATTAGAGCAATTCACAAAAATCATATCAAATATTCGATATAAATAAGAGTAACTAAACAAACCTGATCTGAACATCACCTTCTTTTGAGTAGAATAAACAAAACTCTAGCGTTAGGCCTACATCTGAAATAATACAAAACAAAGAAAATCATTATTTCTTCATCAGATAAAAAATGAAAACAGATTCAACAAGATTCAAAATGCTTTTAGTGTCAACAATTTTCAGTTACAATTTTTTTTTATTAGTTCAGACTTAGAGCAGGGAACACTATATGAATTTATTCCCACACCGTCTGAAATTACAGATTTCACAATGAAATTTGCAGCGTGTTCGTTGCTCAGCTGCAGGTGAATCGCAACATTCAA
This sequence comes from Tubulanus polymorphus, assembly GCF_964204645.1. Classification (NCBI taxonomy): domain Eukaryota; kingdom Metazoa; phylum Nemertea; class Palaeonemertea; order Tubulaniformes; family Tubulanidae; genus Tubulanus; species Tubulanus polymorphus. Next base: position 14,077,528 of record NC_134034.1, read on the forward strand.
ACATGTTTGATATTTCCACAGTAAATTGAGCCGCAATCTGTGACAAGCTTCCAAATCATGATAGCATCAATGATTTGAGAACGGCGCTGAAAACCTGCTTGGATTTTGGTTAACTCGGTTTTAAAACACCACAGTTTTTAACTTCGAAACTGTTTCTACAAATCTACTGTGGGTTTTTTATTCGTCGACTAAAAGTGGTGCAACGCCCTGCATATCACAGCAGTTTGTGTCAGTTGCGATCGTAAGCAACTGTTGGCCTACCGTAGGCCGGAGTAGAACACGGGCAACTAGCCGGATACGGCTTGCAACGAGTCGGTAGGCGTCGGGTTGCCGTCGCTAGCCGGCTTACGTCGAACAGATAGAGCAGAAACTGGCGGCCTCTCGTAGGCCGTTAATCGGCGATTAACCCAGTTGTGTCGGTAGGCATCGCGTTGCTTGGCGACATAAGTCAGCCTTAATCCTGCTTTCTCAGAGAACTGCTCTTCCTTCTCTTTGAGATTTTCCTAAATCTGCACCCGTACCTTCGCCGTGCCCTCCTCCAATTTTCTCAGGGGATCCACGTGATTCGTGAGATTGTAGTCGGGAAAATCTCTTACCTGTTTTGGAATCCGCTCGGTCCGGCAACGGCGCTTCCCGATAAACTACCGTTCAAACTGGAGCCAGCAATCGCTCTGTTACTGGCCGATTCGCGATCGCTCTCATCGCGGATTATCCCGACTCGGTCGATGTGGCTTCCGCTAGCGCTAAGACTGCCGGTCATAGCCATAGACATCTCACCGATACTAGGTCCGATACTGGGGTTCGCTACCCGGTGACTGGTCGTTTCTATACTGTGAGAATCAGCTACAACAAATATAAACATTCACTCATACTAGTACTGAACTAACTTAAATGACGTCATAGGGCGATTTATATAGCAGCCACACCAGACAACATGGCTCTATCAGTTAATCCCCCAATGATATCATCAAATTATCTCTTTTTATGGCTAGTCTATACAAAACGTAGAAAAGTTCGCCATCCCCAATAAATCCCCCTATGACATCATCAAATTATCCCTTATGAATCCTAGAAAGACAGCTGATTCCGGACCCTGCACTATATGAAAAGAATGGTTTAAGTACTTACGGGCGTAAGGCCCCGATGGGCCACTTCCTTCGTTCTCTTCGAACTCAAATCGAACTCCGCCCGGAGTCAGTCGTCGATACGCCGCAACCACCGCTGCGACACAGCGATATCGGTACCACGCCGTAAACATACGCCAATAATATCGGTACACCGATACCAACGGCTAAACTAGCGACAACTGGCGCTACGATAACAGACGCAGTTACACCACCGGCTATTACCATATTCCTCTTGTGCTGTGGTAGGTGACCGTAACGTGTATGTAACTGAAACACAAGATAAACACATGAGAAATAGCATTTTTCATAGTAAAAATCTCGCGTGTGGTGGATTTAGGTTCCAATTTCCGGTTCTGACTAGCGCCATCAAGCGAGTAATTTCAGAACTTGAATTTGTCGATATCCTGTATTTCACCCGATAAGCCTTATCATATGTCCTTGTCATTACTCACTTCATCGCCAAACAGATATTCCTTGAACTTCCTGATGACTGCAGTTAATTAGTAGAGCATCACCCTGAAATAAACATAGAAACCTGTCAGAGAAAGCACTCTAAAATCCAGGGTATCCGCGGGGTCAAATGCTCCATCTGTATTGATAGTAATAGTTTAGGCCTCGATCCACTCTTTATGTTATTGATACTTTTTACTGAATGATAATGGTTTTACAGCACGCATCAGTGAATAGAGATTGCTGCTGCTCGTGGGGTTAAACCGGAGTGTTTTATGTCGCTCTCCATCTCGAATCACCTTCATACATCACAAGTATTCGATTCATAAGTAAATTTATTTACTGTATTTCAATGTTGAAATGGTTTGAAGACATTCTGTCGCTTCTGCGTTGAAAGAGAAGCTTCTAAATATTTCAAGTGAAAATTGCGATTGATTCGTCCGCCATCATTCTTAAATGGGACATACTCCACTTGGGAGGGCTAGTTCTGTAGACCGCGCAGATCGAGGTCGACTGTATGTATTTTTTATCTTTGTTGTAGATCGATTGAATTATGCCTTTAGTTATCCATGGGCTTCTTGGTGTGTTGTATTTGTTTTGTTTAGTAGTGAAATTGTAAATTTTATTGTTTGTTTTCTCTCAACCTGTGTACATAGCCTATCATGCTTTCTGTGAAATAAATTTGAACTTGAACTTGAACTTGACTAGGACTAAGGCTTTGCGCTCCGAGCACTTACTAAAGAGTTCACGGTTCTAGCCGCGGATGGCTTTAGATACCGCTCCGGATTACTAGGGGTAATGAATTCCACGGAATTAGCAATACGTAGCAATTCTAAAGAACTTCCGAGCTATTGTTCGAATAAAACATTCTAAAATTATTCCCAATTAATGAAACAATCAAATAATCTTATAAGTTGAATTGGTGACTCACAACACGTATTTAACCTAATAGTTTTTTCAGCGGGGCACGGCTGAGAGTATCGACAAGTTTTGTATTTCTGTAACAAATATCTGTGAAATTTTTTGCTCAAATATATTCATTCTGTTACTATATCGATGAAAATAAGTGTAGTTATTCATTTCAGTTTGAAATTCGGCTCTGTTTTGAGGAATTACTATTTTTCGAGACATCGAATCCATCACCTTGCCATCACCATGACAACGCACCAGTCAAAACAAACAACAATCATTCAGAAATGAAGCCCTGTAGATTCTTAAATTTCGTTTCAAGTTTCTTTATTTTGATTGAGTAGATTCTGGATGATGCAAAGTTAACTAGACACTGGTTTTATCAAAATCATCTCTGGAAGACAGTGCCAATCCTGTAATAGTAACTCAGATATTGTGTTCCACTGCATTCAGATAAAAAAAAAGCTCAGACTCAACTTGAGAACTATTTTGTGTTTATCTAAAATGAATTTCACATTTATTTGACAATCAAGATATAAATTTCTAAATTTCCAATAGATGGCGTCTGTGATATACAGTTTAATCCAATACGAATACATATTCCTATTAATCCAATAATTTGGTGGTTCAGCAGAAATCCAATAGGTGGCGATCATGTCGTAGTAACTATTCATCAGTATATATCAGACACCCTGGTTTATCCTCTGATCAGAATCACTGGGTTTGAACTTGGGACATTTCTTACAAATCCTCTAAACAGCATGAAACATCAGTCATTTAGAATCAATAATTCATTCACTTGACGCGCAGTCAATTTCAGGTGTAGACGTGTCGCAGGATCCTCCTCCATTAGACTGAAAATAAATCAAACAACATTCATTATAACATCATTAGAGCAATTCACAAAAATCATATCAAATATTCGATATAAATAAGAGTAACTAAACAAACCTGATCTAAACATCACCTTCTTTTGAGTAGAATAAACAAAACTCTAGCGTTACGCCTACATCTGAAATAATACAAAACACTGAAAATCATTATTTCTTCATCAGATAAAAAATGAAAACAGATTCAACAAGATTCAAAATGTTTTTAGTGCCAAGAATTTTCAGTGTTACAATCTTTTTTTCATACAAGACTTAACGGTAAATTGGTTCAGACTTAGAGCAGGGAACACTATATGAATTTATGCCCACACCGTCTGAAATTACAGATTTCACATTGAAATTTTCAGCATGTTCGTTGCTCAGCAGCAGGTGAATCGCACCATTCAAACATGTTTGATATTTCCACAGTAAATTTCATCGCAGCAAAATTTTTGTTTAGTCCCAAACACAGTAAATTGAGCCGCAATCTTTGACAAGCTTTCAAATCATGATGGCATCAATGATTTGAGAACGGCGCTGAAAACCTGCTTGGATTTTGGTTAACTCGGTTTTAAAACACCACTGAAACTATTTAGTTTCTAGAGGTCTGTGATAAGGGCCTAAAGCTAGGGAAACACAAGCGTATTTTTTCGCCCGATTGCGACGATTAAATTCGCCGACGAAATTATACGCCCGATATGAGCGGGCACACAAAGCGATCAAACCGAAATTCGGTCAGCGACTGGCACTAAGAGGGAGAGAGTTAACGAATCACATGATATCAACAATGCATCCTATTGGCTGATAAAAATGGATCGCTCGGCGAAATTCGCTGAGTGCGGGCAGACGAGCGAATTTGCGGGCGATCCGATCGCCGGCGTAAATAATCGGCCGAAAATATCAAACATGTTTGATACGGGCGATTCGCCGGGCGATCGAGTCGGCCGACGAAATCGTCGTCGCCATGAGTGGCCACACGAGCGAATTTTTCGGGTGATTTATAAATTCGCCGCGATCGGGCGAAAAAATACGCTCGTGTGCCCCTACCTTAAGATATATCTACCTGAATTGAGGGATCACTTGTTCACTTCATCGCCAAACAGTTATTCCGGCTTGAACTTCCTGCATGACTGCAGTTATTCAGTTGAGCATCACCCTGAAATAAACCTAGAAACCTGTCAGAGAAATCACTCTAAAATCCAGGGTATCCGCGGGGTCAAATGCTACATCTGTATTGATAGTAATCACAGGGACTTGACACAAAACGATTTCAACCCCAGTATCCTAGGTACTATATATAAAAAGACTGAGGATACTGGGGTCAAAATCCTTTTGTGTCAAGTCCCTGCTCAAATGCTCCATCTGCATTGATAATAATAGTTTATATTAGGCCTCGATCCACACTTGATATTATTCATACATTTTACTATTTGTATCTTGAATGTCGGCCGACAGTTTTACACGCATCAGCTTGACATGGCGGTTAAACCCGAGTGTCTTATGTCCAACACACAGGAGCTTATCACAATTTGATGAAGGATGGACCACACCAGTATCCTTATATAGATAGGGATACTGGCAACTGGTGTCATCCAATCCATCCTCCCTCCGTCAAATTGTGACAAGCACTTGTGGTCAGACACCTTTCCTTCTCGAATCACCTTCAACCGTACAAAAAAAGTATTCGATTCATAAGTAAATTTACCTACTGTATTTCAATGTTGAAATGGTTTGAAGACATTCTGTCGCTTCTTCGTTGAAAGAGAAGCTTCTAAATATTTGAAGTGAAAATTGCAATTGATTCGTCCGCCATCATTCTTAAATGGGACATACTCCACTTGGGAGGGCTAGTTCTGCAGTCCGCGCAGATCGAGGTCGACTAGGACTCAGGGGTATTAGCGCTCCGGGCACCAACTAAAGAGTTCACGATAGTGCCCGCGGTAGACTTTAAATGCCGCTCCGAATTGATAGTTGCGGGAAATAAAACCACGAAATTAGGAATTTGTTGCGATTTCCGTGCAATAGTTCACTGAAGAATTATGTGAAAAATATTCCCAATAAAATACCGGTATTTCAAACAAAGAAACTTAAAAACTTAAATCGGTGACTCACAATAGGTATTTCACTAGTTTATCAGCAGGGCGCGGCCGACAATATCGACTTAAGAATGAGATAAAATTTCGTTTTCAAAAAAGACCAATAGAAAATTCCATCAACTACAGCAATAAAAAGCCAACACTGTTTTTTAAGTAATGCATTTATGGTCTAAAAAGCTAAATGAATCAGTGATATTTTTATATGCGTTTGATACGTATTGGATAATCGGGTCAAATTTCCTACTTAAATCGGTGCAACTAACTGGTTTCAATCTGAACGGGATAAATACGTCCAGACACAAACAGCGTCCGATTGACTGGGTGTAAAGCGGGACTCGACACTTCCCGGTTGGAGTAAACATCTAACAGGTGGTGCTCCGGTAGATTTTGTGAAACAGCTGATGACATTTTCATGATCTTTAGACGAGTTTGATCGCCGTTATACCGTCGCTGAATGGCACCTATTGTGAAAACTGATTATGAGCGAAGACCAAGTGATGCAATGACATTCAGTTGAAGTCAAACGACGAGAAGGGCTCTGAGACTGATTTGGACTTTACGAGAGGAATAAACTATTTTTTAGAAGGTATCAAGATGGATCTGGCACAGAGCCAAAGCCGGCAAACTGACTACTGAATTTTATTTCTGTGTTGTTGATAATCTCGCGAGACTAGCGCTAATATATGCTGTGTAAATCAAGGAAGAAAGACACTCTTAATATTTGGATGGATATATGAAAGCTGTGGGTACTGGAGTGTGTAATGGGTAGTGTAGTGTGATCTGAGTGCATTTGTGGCCAGCACACAGATCACATTGTTCATTGGGGTTTGGTCCAGGACTCGCGAGATTTTCAACAACACGGAAGTAACGTGTAATAAATGATGACTTGAATTGCATGACTACCTACCACCCCTCATTGTTGTTGGAAAACTAAACGTTCGGCACTGACTAAAAATTAGTAATAACATTTTAGAAATGGCCAGAATTTTAACTTAGGTTCTATCTCATTTTTATTTTACAATTGCGATTGGTATAATTTTTTTTTAAACGGCCGTTAAGGCTTCATGTTTCGTCTGCAATTCACTGCAAATAGTTACGCAACTACGCACATTTCAGTGTTTTTGGCAGCTGTACACTCAATCGGCACCGTTCGTGACTAGCTTCACTGCGGAATTATCATTAATTAACATCGCCATATCACATCATCAACTTATATTGTGCCTTAAAACCCAACAGCCGAAATAATTGAAATGCACACATGATTTCTATCATTGAAAATTGAGAGAGTGGCCATGTTTGTGTTTATTGCTTCGCGTAAATCCCGCGCGGTGGCGCAACCGCGCGGAGTGGGGCCGATACGTCTAGTTTCGTTTTCGCGAGATTAGCAACAATCCGGAAATACCGGTAGTGCAACCTGATTTAGAAGGCCCGGCCCGGGGGCACAAGCTGCATTGATATTAATGAAAACAGGATACTTGACTGTTTTTAGAGTAAAAATACAGATATCTTTACTTAATCTATTCCTAGATTGATTCTGAAGAAGAGGAGAACACAAATAACAGTTTTCATCATCAACATCATCATCCTCGTGCGGTCTGAAGTATCTAGAGGTCACCCAGACTCAACACCCTTTCATATCATTCGAGGTCAAGTTCTATATTTTTGTAAAAAATTTGTACGAAATATTTTGCTCAAATAAACTCATTTTGTAATCAAATCAACGAAAATAAGTGTAGTTATTCATATTTCAGGATGAAATTTGGCTCTGTTTTCAGGAATGACTATTTTTCCAGATATCGGATCCAGAATTTCACTTTGCCATCACCATGACAACGCAGCAATCAAAACAAACAACAATCATTCAGAAATGAAGCCCAGTAGATTCTAAAATTTGGTTTCAAGTTTCTTTATTTTGGTTGAGTAGATTCTGAATGATGCAAAGTTTACCAGAGACACTGGTTTTACCAAAATCATCTCTGGAAGACAGTGCCAATCCTGGAAGGGTTTTAACAGTCACTCAGATATTGTGTTCCACTGCATTCAGATCAAACCAACAGTTCAAACTCAATTTGAGAACTATTTTGTGTTTATCTAAAATAAATTCCACGTTTATTTTGACACTCAAGATATAAATTTCTAAATTTCCAATAGATGGCAGCTGTGATTCCAATAATTAGGTGGTTCAGCAGAAATCCAATAGGTGGCGTTCATGTAGTAACAATTCATCAGCATATATCAGACACCCTGGTTTATCATCTGATCAGAATCACTGGGATCGAATTTTGGACATCCCTACAAATCCTCTAATAAGCATGAAACATCACAGTCATTTAGAATCAATAATTCATTCATTTGACTCGCACTCAATTTCAGGTGTAGACGTGTCGCAGGTTTCAGTTATTGAGGTCCTCCTCCATTAGACTGAAAATAAATCAAACAACATTCATTATAACATCATTAGAGCAATTCACAAAAATCATAGTAAATATTCGATATAAATAAGAGTAACTAAACGAACCTGATCTAAACATCATCTTCTTTTGAGTAGAATAAACAAAACTCTAGCGTTACGCCTACATCTGAAATAATACAAAACACTGAAAATCATTATTTCTTCATCAGATAAAAAATGAAAACAGATTCAACTAGATTCAAAATGCTTTTAGTGCCAAGAATTTGTTACAATTTTTTTTTCATACAAGACTTAAAGGTAAATTGGTTCAGACTTAGAGCAGGGAACACTATATGAATTTATTCCCACACCGTCTGAAATTACAGATTTCACATTGAAATTTGCAGCGTGTTCGTTGCTCAGCAGCAGGTGAATCGCACCATTCAAAAATGTTTGATATTTCCAAAGTAAATTTTTTCGCAGCAAATATTTTTGCAAAGTTCCAAACACGGTAAATTGAGCCGAAATCTTTGAAATATGTTGGCATCAATGATTTGAGAACGGCGCTGAAAACCTACTTGGACTTTGGTTAACTCGGTTTTAAAACACCACTGAAACTGGTTTCTAGAGTGTGATTAGGGCCTAAGATATATCTACCTGAATTGAGGGATCACTTGTTCGCTTCATCGCCAAACAGTCATTACGGCTGGAACTTCCTGATGACTGCAGTTATTTAGTAGAGCATCACCCTGAAATAAACATAGAAACCTGTCAGAGAAAGCACTCTAAAATCCAGGGTATCCACCCCGGGGTCAAATTCTTTATCTGTCTTGATAGTAATGGTTTATACTAGGCCTAGATCCACTCTTTATGTTATTGATACTTTTTACTGAATGATGGTTTTACAGCACGCATCAGTGAATAGGGATTGCTGCTGCTCGTGGGGTTAAACCGGAGTGTTTTATGTCGCTCTCCATCTCGAATCACCTTCATACATCACAAGTATTCGATTCATAAGTAAATTTACTTACTGTATTTCAATGTTGAAATGGTTTGAAGACATTCGGTCGCTTCTGCGTTGAAAGAGAAGCTTCTAAATATTTCTAGTGAGCATTGATTCGTCCGCCATCATTCTTAAATGGGACATACTCCACTTGGGAGGGCTAGCTCTTCAGTCCGCGCAGATCGAGGTCGACTAGGACTTAGCGCTCCGGGCACCAACTAAAGAGCTCACGGTAGTGCCCGCGGTAGACTTTACATGCCGCTCCGAATTGATAGTTGCGGGAAATAATACCACGAAATTAGGAATTTGTTGCAATTTCCGTGCAATAGTTCACAGAAAAATTATGTGAAAAATATTCCCAATAAAATACCGGTATTTCAAACAAAGAAACTTAAAAACTTAAATCGGTGACTCACAATAGGTATTTCACCTAGTTTATCAGCGGGGCGCGGCCGACATCGACAAATTCTATATTTCTGTGATGAATATCTATGAAGTATTTTGCTCAAATAAACTCATTTCATTATCGTATCGATGAAAATAAGTGTAGTTATTCATTTCAGTATGAAATTTGGCTCTGCTTTGAGGAATTACTATTTTTCCAGACATCGGATCCAGAATATCACCTTACCATCACCATGACAACGCACCAGTCAAAACAAACAACAATCATTCAGAAATGAAGCCCTGTAGATTCTAAAATTTGGTTTCAAGTTTATTTATTTTGGTTGAGTAGATTCTGAATGATGCAAAGTTTACTAGAGACACTGGTTTTATCAAAATCATCTCTGGAGTAAATATAGATAAATTTTGCTGTAAGTCGTGTGTGCGTTATTCAATCATTTTTCGAGAAACAACCTAGAATAGTCCTGGGTTCGAACTCGGGACACCCCTGTACATCATCTAATCAGCATCAGGACAACTTGGACCACCACTGTGTTCGAGCCCGGGACACCCCTGTACATCCTATATTCAGCATCGGGACCTCTCTGAATCAGTATCAGTAATTATTTTTAAGATATCAACATTTTACCGTACGGTGCTGCCTCTATGCCCATCGGTAGCGGGATTTTCATACACTAACGTTAGTCAACTCTGGCAAGAAAGGGTAACTGGGTATAACTGGACAGCACGACGATTGCGGAGTTGACTTCAGTTAGTGTATGGAAATCCCGCTAACGATGAGCATAGCGGCAGCACCGTACGGTCGGGACATCCTCTATCCAGCATCAGGGCAACTTGGACCACTACTGGGTTCGAACCCGTGACACCCCTGTACATCCTCTATTCAGTATCAAGACCACTCTGAACCAGTATCAGTAATTACTTGGTTCGAACGCGGGACACCCCGTACCCATTATGATGCGATTAGACACGTGTTCGATGGTCGTCTTCATTTAGAAGATGAATTTAATTGTGAAACATGGTCATATCCAGGAATGTTGAAACCCGGCGATCAATGTCTAGAGCGATTTCAACCTAGAGCGATTTCACCCACCCCGAGTGCTACTTGATAAAAGTTCCTGTTTATCAAGTTTAATCGTAATCGGTCCATTGGGTCAAGAGATATAGATATTTATCCAAAGCGACACCTATGGAAAAGAGTGGAAATTGTTGCATACCAACCGTAAAATAGATATTGTGGTTTTTATATATATTGAATAATGTCACCAACTCTTTTATTCATTTAGAAATAAACTACTGTATTGAGCGAAGTATCTTTTAAATAAAGTGGCCTCTAAGGATAAAGCAAATATATGTGTTCAAAATATATAAGTTAGTATAGAATCTATTGACCAAAAAACAACCCGAGTCAAACAGATGATCATCGTACTACAAATACCTCGCTGGGCCAAAAATTAGCCCCAACCTGAGGCGCTAACCCTAACCCTAGATCGACGGTAACCCTAACCCTAGCAGGACTCGAACCTGCGAACTCCAGCATGCCAGCCGAGCACGCTAACCACTAGACCGCTGAGTTCTAGTGGCTGATTAAGTTTGTCAATACGTGTGGTCAGTGTGGTACAAGGCCAACACTAGGGTTTCTGCGTTTATCAAACAGGCCAACACTCGCGTCAGTGTTTGTTTCTTGGTAATTGCCTTTTTAGTGCCCTGGGGCCAGTTCCATGGGTGATGGCTTAGGAGGTGAATCTAAGCTTTTCTCATATCGGTATTTGTACATAACTCAATCGTGAACGTCTTTCTGTATTCCAAGACTGATTCTATTGGCTGATACAGTCAAACTAAATCGTTTAATCCGCATCGGCTTAATCCGAATTTTGGTCTAATCCGGATAATATTTACAGTCAATTTAATCATTCATATACACGAAAATGACTTTTAAATCCGGATTTGCCGCAAAACGGATGAATTTTGTTGGTTCCAATGATCGGAATTAGGGAGATTCTATCATACCATTTACTCTCCTTATATAAAGCTCTAATGTTGGTAGAGTTATTAATTTCTAACAAACTAGTGTTGAGTGATGAATGAAATTTGACTTAAGAAAATTCTGTATTCCTCACATGCCACAGTAAAATAGCAAGACTGCATCAAATTACAACCGTTCAGTGCTGCCCCTATGAATAACGATAGCGGAATTTCTGTGAACTAAAGTAGTAATCCACGGGCCTTTGATCCAAGAGCGTGGTTTTCATTAGAATAAATTCTTTGAATATTGCGTAGAATATAAAAATCCAATATAATCGAAAAGAAGCCGAGACCTGCAATCGACTGGTTGCCATTTCTACTTGCGAATGCAGGTGGCGGTGACCAGTCTAGCGGCGGGAATCCCAATCTGAGGTACGCTATGACGCAATATCAAAATGGCGTGCTTTACCATAACACGAAATTAAGCAAAAACCTCACCTAAACATTGCCACCCTCCTTCCCGACCCCTGAAATCAGTATTTCAATATTTGGTAAGTGTTTGTAACATTGGTTTAAATGGCGAAAAATATTCCATCTCAGATATTGTGGTAAATCAAATTATTTCAGAGGTACATCCTACAAACGGTGCACTTGGACTGGGAGGCGCTCAGTCAAGCATAACGTCATTCCATCCTGATATATCTAGACCACGATGGGCTTCACCTCGCTGTTTTGTGATGAATTTGTTCTAAAATGATTCCATCGACTGATTTAATCAAGCAGTGAAAACAGTGTAAGTTTATTTCATCTGTCGCTAAACCGATATTAATCACCACAGCAGTCCAAACGTGTCGGACACCAACATCCTCCCATGGGAGGGATTCCAACCTGATGACATTGCTCGCTACACTCAGCCACGGTACGAACCCCTGCCACACTAGACCGGGTGCGCAGGTACATGCGCAGCTTTACCGCGCGAAATCTTGCAGCACCAAACAGATTGCTCGTTAATCGCTGAGGTAAATTTCTCGGAAGAACTATAAATGGGAAAACCCGGGCTAAAATAAAACTGAATTTCTGATTGGCTATTAATGACATCATCTAAGCTGCGCGTGTAGCTGCTGCGCACTCGGTCTAGTGTGGCAGGGTTTCCTATCGTGGCAATCTGGATGCCATCAGGTTTGAGTCCATGCCGCGGGAGGATGGATGCCTCTACTTGCCTCCATTCGTCTGTGATATTGATGATGATGATCTTCATTGGTTTCAGAAACAGATAATATTTAAACTGTTCGTTTTTTCATTACCTTTTTGTTTATATTTCATGTTGAACTCTAGATGCAAAACCTAAACTGTGGATAGAAAAACCCCGTGAATAAATGAACTGCAGATTGGAGCGAACAATCTAATTTGTAAGTTTGAATTTTAGATTTGATATTTCTGCAGTTATTTCTAAGGAAAGAAAACAATCTTAGATTTGTCTATTATAGGTATCACTTCAACATGTTCAAAGGGAATTTTGATTCAGCACAGGAAAACAAGAATCACTCTAAGATTCAGCACAGGACAACAAGGAATCAGTGTTTCACAATCACACTTTTTTGATTTAGCGCCGGACATCGGGAATCACTCCTGGATTCAGCACAGGACAACAAGGAATCAGTGTTTCACAATCACACTTTTTTGATTTAGCGCCGGACATCGGGAATCACTCTTGGATTCAGCATGACATCAGGAATCACTATAGCCTATGTGGAAATTCAAGATAAGTAACATTAATCTTTATTTATCAGTTGTTGAATTGATTTTAAGGGACCAATTTTATATTGTTTGTTATAAACCATGTTTTGAAATGAAATCTCAGAAACCTGTTGCATTTATTCAATCATTTCAAATTTCTTTGGAGAATATTTGACTATAATCAGTTCATGATTGGGATTGTTATTTCATTAAGCGGGTTTACAGGTTTTCTAAATTGTGGTCAACTCAAATGTTATTTTTAATCAATATGAAACTGGTTCCTGATGTCAATAATACAACTGTTATCAATCATGTTCCTTCGTGAGAATCAGATCATGTGTATCTTGAGAGTTAGAATTTCTATAGATTAAACTGCTGTACTAATTTCATACTGATTGAACAGTTACAGATACATGTAACATTGTGTACAGATACAGAGTACAGATCACTGCATTACTTCATCCTGTGATTGAACAGTGATTTAATCTTCTCTCATCTTCATTAGATTCCCATCCGTCTAACTAAAACATCAGAACATTCAACTCACCTAACCACGGGGTTTGGGGAGGGTGGGTAGGTTTGGGGGAGGTATGGGGTGAGGGATGTAGGGGTGGTGGTAGGACTTTGGAGGGAGGGATATAGGGTGGGGTTTTAGGTACAGGTACAGGTGGTTTAGTCGTAGTTTTAGTCTTGAAGTTCAGGATATTTCAGAAAATGAGTCCCATCTTTTTATTATTCTAAGAAAGGATTAATCATTATGAAACACGTGACTGCAACATGTCATGTTTCAGTTGTTATGCATGACAAGCTGTATAACCATCGGCCAATTGGACTCGTTCTATTTTACTGGTTGTTATTTCTATGAGACCCGGGTTTGATCCCCGGTGAGTGCGCACGTAATTTCACCCTCACTTCTCTCAATCGTTATGAGATAATTGCCCCCAGATTTCTGAATTGGGACATTTCAATTTTTAGGGCCATTATTTAATGTGGTCAGGAATGAGAGATATATTTTGAATGATCACAAACTGCTCCTTGGCTCCGATCAAAAAACGGTTTCATTAATAATTCAATGGCACAACAATCATACGTAATAATTACTGTTGATATCTGGCGGTTTACTGATACATTTCCAGCTGAAAGATGTATTTTCTTCTGTGCTATTTTAAAAACGGCTGTAAATACTGAGAACTGTGTAGGACGACTTACAAAATTGTTGACGAGAGTCGAGATGCAGTCACATTCATCGCTGTTTCCTCTTTTTTCTGCAGATTCTTAGACAGAGACCTACTCTTCATTTTTGGAAGAAGGGTATAGAACTCATTAGAATAAGTGATATGTTTTGTAATCACTTTTATTGACACACTTCTTCATTTGCCTTCATGGCACAGTATATCACTATTCATAGATATCCTTAATAATTAGTTATCCTTTTCAAAAAGATGGGACACATTTTCTGAAATAAGCTGTACAATTTCTAGGTGGGACAAAGATTGACACGGAGATACTATTGTTCTATTATTATATTCATTTTAGAATAGGATGATATTCTATTTCTACCTGTGACTTATAATTCTATTCTAGACAGAATTTAAGGGGCTGCGAACTAATTATACTTCTATCAGGAAATATTTTACTGAATTTAAAAGCTGTAAATGATATTCAACCAGATGTAGTTTTTACAGTTAGGCTACGGCAATCTTCCTACTACAATGAGACTCTGATAAAGCGTGGGGGAGGTGTATCTAGTGTATTTTGCCATTTTTCACGATCATTTCAGTTTATGAAAGTTATTTCATCCTCCGCTGTTATTTAAAATATTATCAGTGCTCGATCAATTTGTCAGTTTATAGCTTTTAGACTTCGATCAATGCATCATTTTCCGGTAGACTCAAATTAGTCAGAATTATTTCAGACTTTATCAATTAGTACAAGATTTTGAGCCCATTCAGTGTGAACATAATTCTTCACTTTATTCTAGTGATGAGTGTTTAGTCCAATTCCCCTATTCAACATATGCAACGCTCAATTTCTCATGTTATTTGCTAATCAAACCAGAGCCATAAAACTGACTTACCTTTAACGAGGGCCATGAGCTATATTTACCCTCCGTGGTCACCAAATCAGAACCATAGACCAAACTTTGACTCTTTGGTCGCCAAAACAGGGCTATGAACCAAACTTTGACTATTTGGTCACTAAACCTGAGCCATGAACCAAACTTTGACTCTTTGGTCACCAAACCTGAGCCATGAACCAAACTTTGACTCTTTGGTCACTAAACCTGAGCCATGAACCAAACTTTGACTCTTTGGTCACCAAACCTGGGCTATGAACCAATATTTGACACTTAGGTCACTAAACCAAGGCCATAAATGAAAGATTTAACGTTTTTTAAAGTTATTTCTGTTGCCCACATGACTCAATATTTGAGAATGGAACAAATGACGTAGTTAATGAAAGATTCATCTGTATCAGTGTTGCTGCTGGTGCTGCTGATGCTGCTGCAGCTGCTGGTGCAACTAACACAACCTTTTGCTGTTTGTCTCTAAAAGATTAAACTTAATCCCAGTCGGAACTGATGAGAATTTTAGTGAGACGACAAATAAGGAAAAGCCATATGAAAAAATGTAAAGCGAATGCGTGAATAAAATAAAACAGCATGAAATGCTGATATAAAGAGTGGGGTCCGAGAGCAATTCGAAGGTTTAGTGTCCTGCACGCTTAGAGGGCGGGCAGGGGTCTATTCCTACCTCGACTCAAGTGCTAAAAGTCAGAGAAAAGAGTAAAAACGAAAAATGGCAAATGAAGGAAAAATGGCTGGAGTTTGATTTGTTCCACTGGGTTTAAGTGTTAACTTGAAAAGACAATCAAACAGATTATTTAATGACGTATATATTTTGCATCAGCAGTTTAAAAACATTGATTAATAACTTTTATGAATAGGATTCCATAAACTACTTGCTTATATGAAACCTCTAGTAGAGAGTATTGAAATAGTCCACAATGGTTTCATTTAGTGACGTCATGTTGAATTGGTGAAGCAACATAAATAGCATTAATTGTTTTGATCTCAGCCATCATTCTTGTCCTTGGTTTGTGTTTGCCCTTCTCACAACATTTTGTGAGTGTGGAGGTTTGGTTCGGGTTTATTTCCTTGGTTCGGGTGAACCCTCCATATACCTCCCCCTCCCTTACAACATTAGGTTCCTCAGGTTTGGTTTGATGTTTTGTAGATAAAACCTCTACAACTCAAACTCGCATCATTTGATGAAATGAAATCTGTTTACAGACGACTGCTGCAACTTGTCGTGAAACTGAGATATATTGTGAATACTTATTAGAAGGAGTAGAAATAATAGGAATAATGTGATGAAATTGATAAAGAAATCATCTGTAAAAATGAAGCCATGTGATTTTCAAGACCAACCCAGGCATGTGATCATTTGAGGTCATCTGAATGCCTCCAAAATGTGTAGAGACAGTATCTGTGAGTCGCATCAATGATGCAATTGATTAAGGATTTTGATTTATAAATGAAATTGATATGATCGTGAAAAATGGCAAATCGTTTTGTAGTTATTGTACAGATGTGTGGTGTGTGAAGAGGAGACAAGAGAGTTGAGGAGGCATTGAGGTAGGGCTAGGTGGGAGGGCATTGAGGGAGGGCCAGGTGGGAGGGCATTGAGAGAGTTGAGGAGGCATTGAGGTAGGGCTAGGTGGGAGGGCATTGAGGGAGGGCCAGGTGGGAGGGCATTGAGAGAGTTGAGGAGACATTGAGGTAGGGCTAGGCGGGAGGGCATTGAGGGAGGGCCAGGTGGGGGGGGGGCATTGAGGGAGGGCTAGGGTATGGGCGGGAGGGAAGAAAGCGGGAGGGAAGGGGTGAGGGAGGGAAGGAGGCGGGAGGGAAGGGGCGAGGGAGGGAAGGAGGGCGTGAGGGATCGGGTCTGGGAGGGTTGGGTCGGGAGGTTAGATGAGTTGAAACGTTCTGATGTTTTAGTTAGACGGATGGGAATCTAATGAAGATGAGAGAACATTAAATCACTGTTCAATCACAGGATGAAGTAATGCAGTGATCTGTACTCTGTATCTGTACACAATGTTACATGTATCTGTAACTGTTCAATCAGTATGAAATAAGTACAGCAGTTTAATCTACAGAAATCCTGTACTGTTTCTGTCTGATTGATTGATAATTTGAGATGTTACATTCTGCTCTTTTGCCACTGATTATTGTTTCTTTTTCTTTTCAGAATGAAATGAATGCAATATAATTTACTATTTAAACAGGCTCATTTAAGGTAAGTATAAAACTGGTAATGAATTTCTCCACAGAATTCTTCACAGTCTCTGTTGATATTTTGAATTATTTTTGAACTAAAAATTACTGTTTTACTCTCAGTTACAGGATGAGATACACACCGCAGCAGCAGCAACAGCAGCACTGGCAGTACCCGCAGTACCAGCACCATGCAGCAACAGCGCCACCAGCAGCTGCAACAGCAGCACTGGCAGTACCCGCAGTACCAGCACCATGCAGCAACAGCGCCACCAGCAGCTGCAACAGCAGCACTGGCAGTACCTGCAGTACCAGCACCATGCAGCAACAGCGCCACCAGCAGCTGCAGCAGCAGCAGGTAAAACCTGTTTGGAAATTCATTATTTTTAGAGAACTGTTCTATATAAATTATTCTATCTGTTTATGTTTCCAGCATTCAATCACTCAAAGATCACGGCTTAGTTTGATTTGGTGTGAAACTGCTCTTATTTCATAACAGCTTCACTGACAATTTCTAAAATTTGTATTTAGGAGCTGAAATAACTGGAACCCTTGATAGAATCTGTGAACAGTAAACATTGGGAATTCACTTCACATTTGTTTAAGATGGACATCGCTTTAGATCCTCAAAACCAATACGGTACCGGTAAATATCTCTACAGATTCTAGTCTCTGTTTGACTGTACATTTATAAACTCATTTTCTGATTAGAAGCTACATTAATCAGTGAAGGCGAATTTTCAATCACTTCTATTCTGGTCAAAGTTCGAATCATCAAAATTATACAACTTTTGTATTCTAGGGTCCAAAATAAAGCTGAACTTGCAGTTAACATTGCGCTCCACAAATCAATCAAGTCAGAAGCGGTGAGTTTTATATCGATTTATTGCAGTAATTTGTGGTGATCTTCAAATCAAGTCCAGAAAATGATGTTTTGATCGGTCAATGTTGGCAGGTATCAACGTTTTACTTGAGGACGCAGTCTAAAGCTACCATCAAACCTCTCAGAAATCTGCATATACTCAACACATTGTGATAAACTACTCATTAACCTGGTAGGTTTTCTGTCAATCGAACACAAACAAGTTGCAGTTTTTGGTTTACCTTTGTCAGCAGTATGAGGTTGGCATTGAGCCAATTCATGTAAAATCGCGGTACGTTTTTTTATGTGAGCATTTTTTGCATTGGTTCTCGGGTTAAACGACGTATAATCGATGCGATTGAAGACATGACGAACCTCCGTCGATGACATGGTCAACTCTGTTTAAATTCGACGAAAAACTGTTTTTGGCGGGAAAATTCTTAGCTCTTGCGTATAAAATTGCAATGACCTCGATTGGGGGGCGTCGTCTCTACGAGCGAATGTGATTGGCTGTTTTTGGGATACACGGGGAATTCCGGCCCTACTAAAATAATTATGGGGAAGCCATTTATGGCGAACGTTTCATTGAACTAAGTGCGAATTTTAAATGCTCATTGCTGGTGAGAATATAATTATTTCACATATCGCCATAGGTATTGTTTCGTTTTAATACCCATTGATTGAGATTGAAGTGAAGCGAGCGTTCACTACACAAGGCCTCCACGTGCGCGGGACGGGAGTGCTAAACATTAGACTGTTGCACACAAACACACGCTCATACAGACTACTATATGGAGATGCTGTAACGCTGCTTGGCGCGTGCACGTTTTGTATGATAACAGGCTGAATAATCGTCATAGCAGAAGATGAGCGCTGTGTTTTCTGTTTGATAGAAGTTGTAAGAAATTGTAATTTCTTGTGACCTGAAAATACTAAGCAGCAAACTATAGGTATAGGTCGAGGTCTGAATATTGTAGCGGTAAATTCCAAGATTCAAAACGATCTAATACTACGCCCCGGTGTTTTAGCTTCCGCGGCCATACAATATTGGCAGGCGCCGATCCAGGGCCATACAGTGACTACAGCACAGTGAAAAAGGGCACCAACTGAAAAGGGCCAGTATTAATGCCCAGCGAGCGAGTTTGAGTTTGAGTGCAATCGTATCATGCCACTAAATGTGTCTTCACATTCAATTCGCTTTTAGCCTTTTTTAGGTATTTGGTCAAAATTTGCCATTTCTCGATTAAATTTATAGAGCGACAATAATTTATTTTTTAGAATAGTGCCCTTTTGAGTAAAAAATGCCTTAGATTGCCTTTTATGATTTTGGGCAATTTATTTCATCCACATTTCGCTTTAGGCCTTGTACAGAAAGGCAATTATTTTTTATGACGCACAAATTGTGTGCCCTTTTATTTACTTTTTTCCCGAAACATAAATTTTTCAAGGGCATTTGAAAACTGCGACTACCGCACGTGCTGCATGTGCGATAGTCTGGATCCGCACCTGATTGGAAGAGGTTTCGTTTCCAAGACTCAATATTCAGCCACCCTCTGATATGTGACATCATATGAATTTTATTTGAATATTTTTTCATATTGTGAAATTATTTTTTTTAAATATAAAATAGTTTCCAATGCCGCGTCTATCTGTACCCTACGAAATTTTGGACGTAGACCATAAACAAATGTTTATCTTTGGTCTTATTTGACTACAAAATAATTCTTTAAGAAAAATAAAATACAATATAAACTTGTAGAACTTTGAAGTCACGAATTAAAAAGATTTTTTCAAGCAATGCCCTTACTCGAAACAACCTCTAGCTTTCAAGGTAAACCACACTTTGCCCATGGGCAATTTATTATCTATTTCATTAACCATTTTCTGGCATAATTTTCTCTTTCCAGAATGCAATACGCCCAACACTTTTTGGAACTGGAGAAATTAAAAATATTCACCTTCAAAGAGTAAAGAAGCTCTAGTTGCTGAAGCTGCTGCTATCGTTTTAAGAATTTATTTTCTCAGAAAATCATCAGTTCTCTTAACTTCATGACATTATTACTGTTGGAAGTGAAATCCTGCTAGATGGCACTGAACTAATCTGATATGAGTTTAGAAATGGTGAGTCTTTCATCACTCCACTGTGCTCTAATTTCATTATATTCTAACATTTAATTATTCTGTACAGAATTTTTATGTGTGATTCTCCGGGAAGCAGTGCGGCTGATGCTGCTGCGGCTGATGCTGCTTAATTCTGCTCAACACCAGTTTGAAAATGATTGATTTTCTAATAGAATTTAGCCCCAATTTCCGACTGCTATAAATACGTTACTTTTTCATAGTATGATGATTTTTTGCAGCATGAAATTTGTCCAATTGAACAGTTTGAAAATTGACCAAAGATTGAATAATGGTGTTGAATTATCTAGAATTATAAGGTAATGATAAATTCTAGTTTCCGAAATATTTCATGAAAACAATAATTCCCACTTGACTGTTAATTCAATCGAACATTTTCAATGTAATATTTGCTGACACAGGTTTTCTCTATTCTAGGACGAAGTAGGGATCGGGACCAATTTGCCATTTGACAGGGACAGGGACCAGCCATCTACCTGGAGATTGATATGCTGCCACTTATTTCAGATCTGCAATTTTTAAGTTTAAAGCCAAATGAATATTGTTTATCTGTGCCGACCGGCACGGGCAGCCTACTGTTTGTGATGGTTTGATAGACTGTGTATCACATATCCATAAAAACAATAGAGTCATCCCCTGATTCGTCTCTCAAAGCTGTGGTGTCATTTTTGCTAATAGAATAATAGCCTGACTCGGGCATAGAATATATGATTTAAACCCTGTTATATGCAAATTTAAGGCAAAATTCATTTATCAAGAATCAAAGTAATAAAAGTATAATGAAGAAATAACTAGAACAACCTATACGAACAAAATAACAAAACCTCTCAACCTTAGCACTGAACACTCGCTTTACTTTCCTAATTAACTTGTTTTTCCCTGTTTTAGTTATTCTTCAGACTTGATGATGGTCTCTACAGAGACTCCAAAATGTTGTCTCTTTTATTTCTATTAAGTTTCTATATAGGCCTAGTGGGTTTTAAAGTTTTAGGGAAAATTGAAATTGAAGATTAAATGTAGCTGTAAAGCAGCGATAACTGGTTGCATTAGTTTGTAATTGTTTGTACCCCACGACCCAGTTTTATTGGTTTGGTTTTGTAAAAAATTGTATGATACACATATTGTATAATGATGTAATATGGACATGTTATGACAAGTCACTCAATCAATGAAACCATAAAGTTGAAATATCGACAGGTTTTCTTTATTATGGGACTATAATATTTCGTGTGAACTGTTGTTCTGTTTTATTTGAAATAAAGATGAATTTTCTGTGTTGTTTTAGTTGTGATTACAGACGCCAGCAGTTTCACACACACTCAGTGCGTCACACGTAAATCCCACGGGTTCAGTTTCATAGAAATAATTAACTCAAAAAAACTTTACTCAATTCGACTTTACCGTCTCAATAAATGAATATTTTTGAAGAAACTGAGCCTAGGGTACAGTTTCACGAACCAATTGCGTTCAAACATTTTATTTTGAAGAAAAAATTAAATCCCTAGTTGAAATTGATTCATCCTTTCTCTGTGAAACTGGACACTCGCTATTCAGTGTGCGAAACTGCAGCATCTAAATCTGATTGAAACCCGCATCATAAACCAAATCCTACCGACGGATTAATTATCATCAAAGATTTGTGAGATTTGATCAATTTCTTCGCAAATTCATTAAAAAAATGGATCGTTTTTTGTGAAACTGCGACCCCTGGTGTCCACTCGAGGGATTCATTTATTCTTTTTTACCCTGGTATGCGAGGGTTTCAATACGATGGTCCAACTACTATTCTTAAAAAGGCAGGTGCGTTACATGACAATGAGGAATAAATGTAGATAAATTTTGCTGTAAGTCGTGTTTACGTTATTTTCTCATTTTTCGAGAAACGGTCATTCATTTATTACGTACGCATTAGGGGAGGGGGAGGGGTCAGTGCAATTGCGTACTGTAATGCTTAATGTATATGAGAAAATGGCCGATTTTGCGTACAGAAGGGGAGGGGGGTTGAAAATTTCAAATTTTATGCGTACGTAATAAATGAATGATCCCAACAACCTAGAATAATGCTGGGTTCGAACCCGGGACACCCCTGTACATCATCTAATCAGCATCAGGACCTTTCTGAACCAGTATCAGTAATTACTGAGTTCGAACCCGGGATACCCCTGTACATCCTCCATTCAGCATCAGGACCAATCAGAATCAGTACCAATAGACCGGATTTGAACCCGGGATGCCCCTCTACATCCTCTATTCAGCATCAGGAACACTCTGAATCAGTTATCAGTAATTACTTTTGTTAAGATATCAACATTTTACCGTACGGTGCTGCCTCTATGCTTATCGGTAGCGGGATTTTCATACACTAACGTTAGTCAACTCTGGCAAGCAAGGGTAACGGAGTATAACTGGACAGCACGACGATTGCCAGAGTTGACTTCAGTTAGTGTACGGAAATCCCGCTAACGATGAGCATAGCGGCAGCACCGTACGGTCGGGACACCCCTGTACATCCTCTATCCAGCATCAGGACAACTTGGACCACTACTGAGTTCGAACCCGGGACACCCCTGTACATCATCTAATCAGCATCGGGACCTCTCTGAACCAGTATCAGTAATTACTGGGTTCGAACGCGGGACACCCCGTACCCATTATGATGCGATTAGACACGTGATCGATGGTCGTCCTCATTTAGAAGATGAATTTAATTGTGAAACATGGTCATAACCCGGCGATCAATGTCTCGACTAAAACCGTGTCTATATCGATATTTGTACTGTTAATCGTCGTATTAACGGATACATCTTCTTTACGATAACCTACAACGATACGATTTCAAACTGTGTTCTACCCGTACTCGTAGTAGGCCTAACTACCAATTTCATGTTGTTTGGAGCCATTTTAGGACAGTGTAACTTCAACCTAGAGCGATTTCACCCACCCCGAGTGCTACTTGATAAAAAGTCCTGTGTATCAAGTTTAATCGTAATCGGTCCATTGGGTCAAGAGATATAGATATTTATCCAAAGCGACACCTATGGAAAAGAGTGGAAATTGTTGCATACCAACCTTAAAATAGATATTGTGGTTTTTATATATATTGAATAATGTCACCAACTCTTTTATTCATTTAGAAATAAACTACTGTATTGAGCGAAGTATCTTTTAAATAAAGTGGCCTCTAAGGAAAAAGCAAATATTTGTGTTCAAAATATATAAGTTAGTATAGAATCTATTGACCAAAAAATAACCCGAGTCAAACAGATGATCATCGTACTACAAATACCTCGCTGGGCCAAAAATTAGCACCAACCTGAGGCACTAACCCTAACCCTAGATCGACCGTAACCCTAAACCTAGCAGGACTCGAACCTGCGAACTCCAGCATGCCAGCCGAGCACGCTAACCACTAGACCGCTGAGTTCTGGTGGCTAACTTAGTTTGTGAATACGTGTGGTCAGTGTGGTACAAGGCCAACACGTGGGTTTCTGCGTTTATTAAACAGGCCAACACTCGCGTCAGTGTTTGTTTCTTGGTAATAGCCTTTTTAGTGCCCTGGGGCCAGTTCCATGGGTGATGGCTTAGGAGGTGAATCTAAGCTTTTCTCATATCGGTATTTGTACATAACTCAATCGTGAACGTCTTTCTGTATTCCAAGACTGATTCTATTGGCTGATACAGTCAAAGTAAATCGCTTAATCCGCATCGGCTTAATCCGAATTTTGGTCTAATCCGGATAATATTTACTGTCAATTTAATCATTTAATTTAATCATTTAATCATTAATTATACACGAAAATGACTTTTAAATCCGGATTTGCCGCAAAACGGATGAATTTTGTTGGTCCCAATGATCGGAATTAGGGAGATTCTATCATACCATTTACTCTCCTTAAAGCTCTAATGATGGTACAGTTATTAATTTCTAACAAACTAGTGTTGAGTGATGAATGAAATTTGACTTACGAAAAATCTGTATTCCTCAGACGAGGTATTTCATAGCCGTCGCAGGATTCTTACTAGAGTGGGATGCGACGGCTGACATAGCCGACGACTTATATTTTGAAAGCCCTGCTGCTCAACATCATCACGTTCAAGTGACTTAAGAAAAATAAGTTTCATGCAAGAGTCACGCATAAAAACAAAATATAAATATTATATCTAGCCCATTTGAAAAGGAGGGGTATTTAGAATCGGTAAGAAAAATAAACGGCTGAAAGTTTTGGAAACGTATCAACGAACTATATACTAGATTACGTATATAATTCGGGTAGTGAAGTTTTATATCCTACGTTCTGAATGTTTAAGATATTTGTAAACTTCCTATAATGATAATAATATATTTCCCTATAAAAACCTAAATAACATAATTACAGTCGTTAATATAAAGAAATTTTCCTACCTACAAAACTGCAACTTTTCACCAGTTTCCGACCTGATCCAGTTATTTCATAGTTAATCCAATCCTGAGTCAATTTAATTCCGTGTCCGAGTCTTTAAACGTCAGGCGAAATTTTCTATCAAAGTTCGGTTGAAAATCGTTCCAATTTTTTCAGTTCATACAATCTTAAAACTTTCCAAAAACAATTTCTCCGTAATGAACATACGATTCCCGATTGGATTAATTCCTTTCCGAGTAAAATCCAATCAGAATAGCGAAAGATGGCGCACGATTCGACTGATATTACGATTTATTCGATGAAATCGAATTTCCCGGCGCCTGCGACAAGCCCAGGCACGCTTCAGTACGCGGCCGCTGATTGGCTAATCGATCTCAATTGGGGGATATCGTCTATTGCTAGTGCGCGGGATATTTCAATTGTGGCGTGTTCTATTGTGTTGCAACAATAGGGGGATGAGCTATTGCGACAGCGGATGCGGGATGGGTCCATTTGTTACAAATATCTTGAAATATCGAGCCGGGGATAGTTCCATCCTCGATACTTTACTGATTGAGGTTATAGGGGTGTTTATAAAGGTTTATCGCCGTTTTTAATGATATCTGTAAAAAAAGAACTTGAAGATGCGACTACCCTCTCACTAGACGGGTCTATGTTTGTGATATCATAGACGGCGTCGCGCACGAGACAATATGATACATGTGACTGCAGCATATCATTATGTAGAAATCATATGGAGGGCAAAATTCTCTCAATTCTATCGGACGACGAACGTACAACGAACAGGTTCGTAGATGAGACTCCTTTGATATACGATTAGGCGCCATGTACTGGTCGGGGATGGGGGCAAGAGAAGCGAAATAAAGGCTCAAAGTTACTGATCAAATAAGTGTCCAAACTCAGTCAAACATGTCAACTTGAACCCAGGTAGCGATTAATGTAGTCCGAGGTTTGACTTATACCACACGCGGATGCGCGTCTGGGGACGGGGGTGTTTGGGATATGACAAATGATTATTCCAGTTTTCCTGCTGTGTGTCCGCTATCCTAAGCAGGGAAAAGAAGGGGGCTAAAAGACCATGCACCATCAGACCATAATATAAAGAAATAATCGTCTATTTATAAATATATTTCTATTTATTTCCATTAACACTACATAGACCTATATAAGATTGATTCTATAGTAAAAATGAGTTAGTTTTTGTTTGGAAAGAAAATTTTGTGAAATTTGGTGTCAAATATGCGGACGCTGGAACCCGGGAAAAATCCTCTCTTTCAACATCCAATGGCAAGTTACAGGGTTCGAATCACGGACACAGAGTTTAATTCATTGAATACATTTCATTCTATATTTCCCATAGATGATGCATAAGAAATAAGGTGCATTGAAACTCCATTGATTATCAATTCAGAAAATAGATAAGGTTCCTCTAGGGGCACATAGGCTTATAGATATTGATATTGATGAAAGCAGAATGTAGCCTAAGCAATAATGACACTTTTAAGTAAATAATGCAAATATCTTTTCTTAATTTATAGCTTGATTCTGAAGAAGGGGAGAACACAGTTTTCATGACAGTTTTCATCATCATCTGTGCGGTCTGAAGTATCTAGGGGTCACCCGGACTCAACATTACGGCCTCCAGTATCATCATTCGAGGTTAATTTTATATTTCTATGAAATATTTTGCTCAAATAAATTCATTTTGTTATCATATCAATGAAAATTAGTGTAGTTATTCATTTCAGTTTGAAATTTGGCTCTGTTTTGAGGAATTACTAATTTTCCAGAAATCGGATCCAGAAATTCACCTTGCCATCACCATGATAACGCAGCAGTCAAAACAAACAACAATCATTCAGAAATGAAGCCCTGTAGATTCTTATATTTGGTTAAAAGTTTGTTTATATTGGTTGAGTAGATTTTGAATGATGCAAAGTTTGAGTTTCAGTACTGATGGTAAACTTCACTGCCCCATCCCTGGAGGGCTTTTAGTCACTCAGATTTTGTGATAAAATGTGTTCAGATCAAAAGTTCACAACTCAAATTTCCGATAGATGGCGCCTGCGATATGTAACTCATTTTGCCAATCGTCGCAATTAGCTTTTCCAGTAATTTAGTGGTTCAGCAAAATTCCAAGAGGTGGCGAACATGTAACTAATGTATGTGAAGTAATAAGACACCTTGGTTCATCATCTGATCAGAATCACTGGGTTTGAACCTGGGACATCGCAACACAGTCATTGGGTTCGAACCTGGGACATTCCTCCAAATCCTCCAATCAGCATGAAACATCACAGTCATTTAGATTCAATAATTCATTCATTTGACGCGCAGTCAATTTCAGGTGTAGACGTGTCGCAGGTTTCAGTTATTGAGATCCTCCTCCATTAGACTGAAAATAAATCAAACAACGTTCATTATAACATCATTAGAGCAATTCACAAAAATCATATCAAATATTCGATATAAATAAGAGTAACTAAACAAACCTGATCTAAACATCATCTTCTTTTGAGTAGAATAAACAAAACTCTAGCTTTACGCCTACATCTGAAATAATACAAAACACTGAAAATCATTATTTCTTCATCAGATAAAAAATGAAAACAGATTCAACAAGATTCAAAATGCTTTTAGTGTCAAGAATTTTCAGTGTTACAATCTTTTTTTCATACAAGACTTAACGGTAAATTGGTTCAGACTTAGAGCAGGGAACACTATAAGAATCATATTACAGATTTCGAATCGAAATTTGCAGCATGTTCGTTGCTCAGCAGCAGGTGAATCGCACCATTCAAACATGTTTGATATTTCCACAGTAAATTTCATCGCAGCAAAATTTTTGTTTAGTCCCAAACACAGTAAATTGAGCCGCAAGCTTTCAAATCATGATGGCATCAATGATTTGAGAACGGCGCTGAAAACCTGCTTGGATTTTGGTTAACTCGGTTTTAAAACACCACTGAAACTATTTAGTTTCTAGAGGTCTGTGATTAGGGCCTAAGATATATCTACCTGAATCGAGGGATCACTTGTTCACTTCATTGCAAACAGTTATTTCTTGAACTTCCTGATGACTGCAGTTAATTAGTAGAGCATCACCCTGAAATAAACATAGAAACCTGTCAGAGAAAGCACTCTAAAATCAAGGGTATCCGCGGGGTCAAATTCTCCATCTGTGTTAATAGCAATTACAGGGACTTGACACAAAAAGATTTTGACCCCAGTATCCTCAGTCTTTTTATATATAGTACCTAGGATACTGGGGTCAAAATGCTCAAATGCTCCATCTGTATTGATAATAATAGTTTATATTAGGCCTCAATCCACACTAGATATACATTTTACTAATTGAATCTTGAATGTCGGCGGTTTTATGTCCAACACACAGGAGCTTATCACCATTTGATTGAGGATGGACCACACCAGTATCCTTGACCTTATATAGATAGGGGGGCAAACTGCAGTTTGGGTCACCTATCCACTGGGTGGCGCTAGTGTTATTAAAGAATAGTGTTATGGTAAGGTTAGGTACATACCATTAGGGACACCTAAACTGCAGTCATACCTAGATAGGGATACTGGCAACTGGTGTCATCCATCCGTCCATCAAATTGTGACGGAATTCATTGTGACAAGCCCCTGTGTTCCGACACCTTCCATCTCGAATCACCTTCAACCGTACAACAAAAGTATTCGATTCATAAGTAAAGTTACTTACTGTATTTCAATGTTGAAATGGTTTGAAGACATTCTGTCACTTCTGCGTTGAAAGAGAAGCTTCTAAATATTTCAAGTGTAAATTTCGATTGATTCGTCCGCCATCATTTTTAAATGGGACATACTCCACTTGGGAGGGCTAGTTCTGCAGTCCGCGCAGATCGAGGTCGACTAGGACTCAGGGGTATTAGCGCTCCGGACACCAACTAAAGAGTTCACGATAGTGCCCGCGGTAGACTTTACATGCCGCTCCGAATTGATAGTTGCGGGAAATAAAACCACGAAATTAGGAATTTGTTGCGATTTCCGTGCAATAGTTCACTGAAGAATTATGTGAAAAATATTCCCAATAAAATACCGGTATTTCAAACAAAGAAACTTAAAAACTTAAATCGGTGACTCACAATAGGTATTTCACCTAGTTTATCAGCGGGGCGCGGCCGACATCGACAAATTCTATATTTCTGTGATGAATATCTATGAAGTATTTTGCTCAAATAAACTCATTTCATTATCATATCGATGAAAATAAGTGTAGTTATTCATTTCAGTATGAAATTTGGCTCTGTTTTGAGGAATTACTATTTTTCCAGACATCGGATCCAGAATATCACCTTGCCATCACCATGACAACGCACCAGTCAAAACAAACAACAATCATTCAGAAATGAAGCCCTGTAGATTCTAAAATTTGGTTTCAAGTTTATTTATTTTGGTTGAGTAGATTCTGAATGATGCAAAGTTTACCAGAGACACTGGTTTTACCAAAATCATCTCTGGGGGACAGTGCCAATCCTGGAAGGGTTTTAACAGTCACTCAGATATTGTGTTCCACTGCATTCAGATCAAACCAACAGTTCACACTCAACTTGAGAAATACATTGTGTTAATCTAAAATAAATTTCACGTTTTTTTTTTACACTCAAGATATAAATTAGAATACAATACGTGGAGTTCCACTAATCATGGTCGATGTTTACGTACAAACTGACGATCAAAACCCGGCAAACTCGATACAATAGAAAAACCTTCCACACTCTGGAGCTCGTTCAGTCTATTCTGGACGCCGTCCTAAACCGTCTCCGGGTGTAAAACTGCAGAGCTTCATCACCCGTAACAGAATCTGTCTTCTTTACATAAATATCCAACCATCATTAGTAGTATAAATCCAACCATCATTTTTTAATACTAAGTTGTTTAATTGAAGAACTTAATTGTAACGTACAAAATAAACTCGATGATTTTTTGCTGAATAAAACTTAAGTGAATATTTTAATCGCTTGATGTTTACGTCATACGGTTTACTTCTGTAAAAGTCGAAAAAGTTTATCTTATTTGTAAACTGTCGAAACGCTATCATTTTTCTGATAACAACAATTCTCTATTAAGACCCCATCGACGCCAATAATAAATTACCCTTTTTCCACCAAAATGGCATTTAGGGGACGACAGGAATCATGAAATAGCCTCAACAAAGGCAAAATAGGCCCAAACAATAGGTAATAGCACCTGGCTCGCCAACCCAATTTAGGACAGTGTAACTTCAACCTAGAGCGATTTCACCCACCCCGAGTGCTACTAAGCTCCTGTGTATCAAGTTAAATCGTAATCGGTCCATTGGGTCAAGAGATATAGACATTTATCCAAAGCGACACCTATATGGAAAAGAGTGGAAATTGTTGCATACCAACCGTAAAATAGATATTGTGGTTTTTATATATATTGAATAATGTCACCAACTCTTTTATTCATTTAGAAATAAACTACTGTATTGAGCGAAGTATCTTTTAAATAAAGTGGCCTCTAAGGATAAAGCAAATATATGTGTTCAAAATATATAAGTTAGTATAGAATCTATTGACCAAAAAACAACCCGAGTCAAACAGATGATCATCGTACTACAAATACCTCGCTGGGCCAAAAATTAGCCCCAACCTGAGGCACTAACCCTAACCCTAGATCGACCGTAACCCTAACCCTAGCAGGACTCGAACCTGCGACCAACAGCATGCCAGACGAGCGTGTTAACCACTAGACCATACACCAGTGACGATTAACGCAGTTTGTTAGTTTGTCTGGTCATTGTGTTAACCAGTGACCGGTCAGGTGTGGTGACCAGTATCGTATCGTATCGTATCGTATCGTATCGTATCGTATCGTATCGTATCGTATCGTATCGTATCGTATCGTATCGTATCGTATCGTATCGTATCGTATCGTATCGTATCGTATCGTATCGTATCGTATCGTATCGTATCGTATCGTATCGTATCGTATCGTATCGTATCAATATTTATTCCTACCTTACAGATTCTGCGACTCCTGTGTGTGTGTGTATGAATTCAGTGAGGATCCTTAAAGTAAATTTAAACCCTTCAGTTTCAGAAACGTTTTATATTAATCCTGAATGCGATTCCAATTCGAATGATTTCTGAAAAAAACAATTAGAA
This sequence comes from Tubulanus polymorphus, assembly GCF_964204645.1. Lineage (NCBI taxonomy): Eukaryota > Metazoa > Nemertea > Palaeonemertea > Tubulaniformes > Tubulanidae > Tubulanus > Tubulanus polymorphus. Next base: position 14,108,334 of record NC_134034.1, read on the forward strand.
ATTGAAAAGATCAGACGCCAATATTAAAGATAAAATACCTTTTTGAATTCATGTTAAATGAGCCTACCGAAGATTCATACTATTCAGATATATGATAAATTGATTTTGTTTAATATTTGAGAAAGAATACAGAGTTTTCACCGACTGAATCTAAACATCGTCGGTAAAAGTTTTGACAAAACGTCTAAATTTATCGACGTCAGTAAATTGTAAGATGGGTGGTAAATACCGGAATAACTACCACACTGAAACGTGGAGAATTAAATTAGAGGATAAAGAAATCATAAGTGATCTTGACGGCAATTTATGCTAAAACTGAGAACATAGTTAAACATTGACCAGTCAGGTGTGGTGACTCTATTCACTAAGAATATCCGCTATCATTATCTGACTATAACAGTTTCTAATCGGACCCCTGATTGCCGCCAGTAATAAATTAAACCTTTCTCATCCACCTAACGCTAGTGAAAGTGACCAGAATTCGTTCAACTTTTTCAGTACTATATTTCACTGATACCCGTTTGTTTTGGATCGAGCTTGCAAAACAGAACTGTCAAAATATATTCGGTTTAAAAACCTATGCGTGAACTATGGTGAAATATCAGAATTTTCGGTGTTGAAATATTTGAATAAGTATGGAAGCCCTGAGAAGGCATCTTGGGTTTAGAGTTAATGCTCCTAACGTGTGGAATATTTTACCAAGTTCTCTTAGTTCAATTGAAAAGGTTGAATGTTTTAAAAGATCATTGAAAACACACTTTTTTAAGCAGGCTTTTAGTTGTTAATTTTACTATGTCGTTAATTCATAACATTGTCATTACTTGTTATGACAATGTTATGACTTGTTATGACAATGTCATAATGTCATAACATTGTACGATGACAAGTCATAACACGGCATTCGTTATTACACGTATCGATGACACCCAGTCCCAGAATTAACAATTAACTATTTAAAATGTTTCTATCTCCCTCATGGATTGTGAACTTAGGTAATTTATCTACATCTGTTGCAACGCTACGCAATAAAGCGGCGTGTACTGGATAAATAAACGAATTGTGTTATAAAAAAACAATTAAAGAGAATCATTGTCGATAAAATTGCGTCGTCGTCATTACCTGTCATGAAAATATCATAACATTGTCATTACTTGTTAGATATTAGGCGTCCCCTGCTCAAACCACGAAAATCAGTGTCAAATAATTCGCGAAAATGAACTAAGTTGAGACCTGAAAAGCGACCTTTTTCTAACTTCCTGCACGACCCTAATAGTGGCCTAGGGCTCTGAAACTTCTCGGGTATTTAGAAGGGGTCATATAGTTGATATAGAACTATTAAAATCCTGGTCGCGGGGCTCCGTTGAGCCTAGGCGTCCCCTGCTCAAACCGCGAAAATCAGTGTCAAATAATTCGCGAAAATGCATTAAGTTAAGAAAAACGACCTTTTTCTAACTTCCGGCACGACCTTGATAGTGGCCCTAGGGCTCTGAAACTTCTCGGGTATTAAGAAGGGGTCATGAAGTTGATATAGAACCATTAAAAATCCTGGACGCGGGGCTCCGTTGAGCCTAGGCGTCCCCTACTCAAACCAGTACTCTGTCGGTACACAGTACTCTGTCGGTGCACAGTACTCCGTCGTTTCACAGTACTCTGACGGTACACAGTACTCTGTCGGGACACAGTACTCTGTCGGGACAAAGTACTCTGTCGGTACACAGTACTCCGTCGATACACAGTACTCTGTCGGGACACGGTACTCTGTCGGGACACGGTACTCTGTCGGTACACGGTACTCCGTCGATACACAGTACTCCGTCGGTACACAGTACTCCGTCGGGACACAGTACTCTGTCGGGACACAGTACTCCGTCGGTACACAGTACTCCGTCGATACACAGTACTCCGTCGATACACAGTACTCCGTCGGTACACAGTACTCTGTCGATACACAGTACTCCGTCGGGACACAGTACTCTGTCGGTACACAGTACTCTGTCGGTACACGGTACCAGGGGCGGATCCAGACCGTATTAGCCGTATTGCCCAATACGGTCTAGAACTTTTAAGTGCCCTTCGAAATTTCACCGGCAATATTTTTGACGGCATTATTTCAGCAACCGCTAATTCCGTGTCCGTAATCCGGGCATAATTATAAAATTAATCGGTATATACTGCTGCCGAGAAAGTGAGGAGAGATAATCATATTTGTAAAGCCTTTAATCATGATAAATTAAAATGGGCACATTCCTTTTGCAAGGGGCACTCATGCTTTAGATGAGGGCACCTTGTCCTTCCTTGTCTTTCAGGGAGGGCTAAAGGGGCACTCGTACTTTAGAAGAGGGCACTATACGCGGAAAATGTTGAAGAAAAGGGCACTTTTTTGCCTAATTTTTAAAATTTTAGGGGCACTTTTGGTTTGGAAGATGGCACACGACATAAGGATAAATGTAAAGACGAGGCAATTTTTGCCGATTGTTAACAATGAAGGGGCATTTAGCCGTATTCTGTATAATTGTTAAGGGGCACTTTTGAAGATTATAGGGGCACTAGGCGAAGTTGGCGACAACCATTCTTTCATGGGTTCGCCAGCTTCATTTTTTATCCGCATGTGTTGAAATCTTGTCTCGGATTCGTTTATTCTGGATTGCTCTGCTAGCCTCTAGAAGCCCTCTAAAAGCCTTTAAATGGTACCATATTTTCAAAATTTTCCGGGGGTGGGCCCCCAGACGGCTCCTCTAAGGACTTCGCGCCTTCGGCGCTCGCATTGAACTGGATACTGGGTGTGCCCTAAGATCAGAAAGGTGCCCTTAAATTTCCTTCCAATACTGTCTACCCATCCCCCTGGATCCGCCCCTGGGTACTCTGTCGGGTCACGGTACTCCGTCCGGTACACAGTACTCCGTCGGGACACAGTACTCCGTCGGGACACAGTACTCCGTCGGGACACAGTACTCCGTCGGGACACTGTACTCCGTCGGGACACAGTACTCCGTCGGGACACAGTAATCTGTCGGTACACAGTACTCCGTCGATACACAGTACTCCGTCGGGACACAGTACTCCGTCGGGACACAGTACTCTGTCGGGACACAGTACTCTGTCGGGACACAGTACTCCGTCGATACACAGTACTCCGTCGGGACACAGTACTCTGTCGGTACACAGTACTCCGTCGATACACAGTACTCCGTCGGGACACAGTACTCCGTCGGGACACAGTACTCTGTCGGGACACAGTACTCTGTCGGGACACAGTACTCCGTCGATACACAGTACTCCGTCGGGACACAGTACTCTGTCGGTACACAGTACTCCGTCGATACACAGTACTCCGTCGGTACACAGTACTCTGTCGGTACACAGTACTCTGTCGGTACACAGTACTCTGTCGGTACACAGTACTCTGTCGGTACACAGTACTCTGTCGGTACACGGTACCAGAGGCGGATCCAGACCGTATTAGCCGTATTGCCCAATACGGTCTAGAACTTTTAAGTGCCCTTCGAAATTTCACCGGCAATATTTTTGACGGCATTATTTCAGCAACCGCTAATTCCGTGTCCGTAATCCGGGCATAATTATAAAATTAATCGGTATATACTGCTGCCGAGAAAGTGAGGAGAGATAATCATATTTGTAAAGCCTTTAATCATGATAAATTAAAATGGGCACTTTCCTTTTGCAAGGGGCACTCATGCTTTAGATGAGGGCACCTTGTCCTTCCTTGTCTTTCAGGGAGGGCTAAAGGGGCACTCGCACTTTAGAAGAGGGCACTATACGCGGAAAATGTTGAAGAAAAGGGCACTTTTTTGCCTAATTTTTAAAATTTTAGGGGCACTTTTGGTTTGGAAGATGGCACACGACATAAGGATAAATGTGAAGACGAGGCAATTTTTACCGATTGTTAACAATGAAGGGGCATTTAGCCGTATTCTGTATAATTGTTAAGGGGCACTTTTAAAGATTATAGGGGCACTAGGCGAAGTTGGCGACAACCATTCTTTCATGGGTTCGCCAGCTTCATTTTTTATCCGCATGTGTTGAAATCTTGTCTCGGATTCGTTTATTCTGGATTGCTCTGCTAGCCTCTAGAAGCCCTCTAAAAGCCTTTAAATGGTACCATATTTTCAAAATTTTCCGGGGGTGGGCCCCTAGACCCCCCTCTAAGGACTTCGCGCCTTCGGCGCTCGCATTGAACTGGATACTGGGTGTGCCCTAAGATCAGAAAGGTGCCCTTAAATTTCCTTCCAATACTGTCTACCCATCCCCCTGGATCCGCCCCTGGGTACTCTGTCGGGTCACGGTACTCTCCGGTACACAGTACTCCGTCGGGACACAGTACTCCGTCGGTACACAGTACTCCGTCGGTACACAGTACTCCGTCGGTACACAGTACTCCGTCGGTACACAGTACTCCGTCGGTACACAGTACTCCGTCGGTACACAGTACTCTGTCGGGACACTAGGGTTTCTGCGTTCATTAAACAGGCCAACACTCGTCAGTGTTTGTTTCTTGGTAATTTTAGTGCCCTGGGGCCAGTTCGATGGGTGAAGACTGATTCTATTGGCTAATACATTCAAACTAAATCGTTTAATCCGCATCGGCTTAATCCGAATTTTGGTCTAATCCGGATAATATTTACAGTCAATTTAATCATTAATATACACGAAAATGACTTTTAAATCCGGATTTGCCGTAAAACGGATGAATTTTGTTGGTTCCAATGATCGGAATTAGGGAGATTCTATCATACCATTAATTTACTCTCCTTATATAAAGCTCTAATGTTGGTACAGTTATTAATTTCTAACAAACTAGTGTTGAGTGATGAATGAAATTTGACTTAAGAAAAATCTGTATTCCTCACATGCCGCAGTAAAATAGCAAGACTGCATCAAATTACAACCGTTCAGTGCTGCCCCTATGAATAACGATAGCGGAATTTCTGTGAACTAAAGTAGTAATTACGGAAACCTCGAAACGAATGATTAGATTGGTAAAGAGCGTGGTTTTCATTAGAATAAATTCTTTGAATATTGCGTAGAATACAAAACCTAATCTAATCGAAAAGAAGCCGAGACCTGCAATCGACTGGTTGCCATTTCTACTTGCGAATGCAGGTGGCGGTGACCAGTCTACCGGCGGGAATCCCAATCTGAGGTACACTATGACGCAATATCAAAATGGCGTGCTTTACCATAACACGAAATTAAGCAAAAACCTCACCTAAACATTGCCACCCTCCTTCCCGACCCCTGAAATCAGTATTTCAATATTTGGTAAGTGTTTGTAACATTGGTTTAAATGGCGAAAAATATTCCATCTCAGATATTGTGGGAAATCATATTATTTCAGAGTCACATCCTACAAACAAACGGTGCACATCATATGGTCGGTGGCGCTCAGTCAAGCATATCGTCATTCCATCCTGATATTTCTAGATCACGATGGGCTTCACCTCGCTGTGTTGCAATGAATTTGTTCTAAAATGATTCCATCGACTGATTACATCAAACAGTGAAAACAGTGTAAGTTTATTTCATCTGTCGCTTAACCTATAGGCCTATTAATCGCAGTCCAAACATGTGGGACGCCAACATCCTCCCATGGGAGGGATTTGAACCTGATGACATCGCTTGCTACACTCAGCCACGGCACGAACCCCTGCCACACTAGACCGGGTGCGCAGGTACATGCGCAGCTTTACCGCGCGAAATCTTGCGGCACCAAACAGATTGCTCGTTAATCGCTGAGGTAAATTTCACGGAAGAACTATAAATGGGAAAACCCGGGCTCAAATAAAACTGAATTTCTGATTGGCTATTAATGACATCATCTAAGCTGCGCGTGTAGCTGCTGCGCACTAGGTCTAGTGTGGCAGGGTTTCGTACCGTGGCATTCTGGATGCCATCAGGTTCGAGTCCCTGCCGCAGGAGGATTGATGCCTCTACTTGCCTCCATTCGTCTGTGATATTGATGATGATGATCATCATCGGTTTCAGAAACAGATAATATTTAAACTGTTCGTTTTTTCATTACTTTCTTGTTTATATTTCATGTTGAACTCTAGATGCAAAACCTAAACTGTGGATAGAAAAACCCCGTGAATAAACGAACTGCAGATTTGAGCGAACAATCTAATTTGTAAGTTTGAATTTTAGATTTGATATTTCTGCAGTTATTTCTAAGGAAAGAAAACGATCTTAGATTTGTCTATTATAGGTATCACTTCAACATGTTCAACGGGAATTTTGATTCAGCACAGGAAAACAAGAATCACTCTTGGATTCAGCACAGGACAACAAGGAATCAGTGTTTCACAATCAGACTTTTTTGGTTTTGCGCCGGACATCGGGAATCATTCTTGACTTCAGCACAGGACAACAAGGAATCAGTGTTTTACTACCAGACTTTTTTTGATTTAGCACAGGACATCGGGAATCACTCTTGGATTCAGCATGACATCAGGAATCACTATAGCCTATGTGGAAATTCAAGATAAGTTACATTTATTTATCGGTGGTTGAATTGATTTTAAGGGACTAATTTTATATTGTTTGTTATAAACCATGTTTTGAAATGAAATCTCAGAACCTGTTGCAGTTATTCAATCATTTCAAATTTCTTTTGGTGAATATTTGGCTATAATCAGTTCATGGTTGGGATTGTTATTTCTGTAAGCGGGTTTACAGGTTTTCTTAATTGTGGTCAACTCAAATGTTATTTCTAATCAATATGAAAGTGGTTCCTGATGTCAATAATACAACTGTTATCAATCATGTTCCTTCTTGATAATCAGATCATGTGTATCTTGAGAGTTAGAATTTCTATAGATTAAACTGCTGTACTTATTTCATACTGATTGAACAGTTACAGATACATGTAACATTGTGTACCGATACTGTGATACAGCGAGGGGTCCGAGAGGGCAGGAGGGAAGGGGTCCGGGAGAGATGGGTTCCCGGAGGGTGGGAGGGATGTAGGGGTGGTGGTAGGACTTGGGAGGGTGGGAGGGATGTAGGGGTGGTGGTAGGACTTTGGAGGGAGCGATATAGGGTGGGGGTTTAGGGTTTAGGTACAGGTACAGGTGGTTTAGTCGTAGTTTTAGTCTTGAAGTTCAGGATATTTCAGAAAATGTGTCCCATCTTTTTATTATTCTAAGAAAGGATTAATCATTATGAAACACGTGACTGCAACATGTCATGTTTCAGTTGTTATGCATGACAAGCTGTATAACCATCGGCCAATTGGACTCGTTCTATTTTACTAGTTGTTATTTCTATGAGACCCGGGTTTGATCCCCGGTGAGTGCGCACGTAATTTCACCCTCACTTCTCTCAATCGTTATGAGATAATTGCCCCCAGATTTTTGAATTGGGACATTTCAATTTTTAGGGCCATTATTTAATGTGGTCAGGAATGAGAGATATTTTTTGAATGATCACAAACTGCTCCTTGGCTCCGATCAAAAAACGGTTTCATTAATAATTCAATGGCACAACAATCATACGTAATAATTACTGTTGATATCTGGCCGTTTACTGATACATTTCCAGCTGAAAAATGTATTTTCTTCTGTGCTATTTTAAAAACGGCTGTAAATACTGAGAACTGTATAGGACGACTTAGAGAATTGTTGACGAGAGTCGAGATGCAGTCACATTCATCGCTGCCTCCTCTTTTTTCTGCAGATTCTTAGACAGAGACCTACTCTTCATTTTTGGAAGAAGAGTATAGAACTTATTAGAATAAGTGATATGTTTTGTTATCACTTTTATGGACACACTTCTTCATTTGCCTTCATGGCACAGTATATCACTATTCATAGATATCCTTAATAATTACTTATCCTTTTCAAAAAGATGGGACACAATTTCTGAAATAAACTGTACAATTTTTAGGTGGGACAAAGATTGACACGGAGAGACTATTGTTCTATTATTATATTCATTTTAGAATAGGATAATATTCTATTTCTACCTGTGACTTATAATTCTATTCTAGACAGAATTTAAGGGGCTGCGAACTAATTATACTTCTATCAGGAAATATTTTACTGAATTTAAAAGCCATAAAAACAAATGATATTCAACCAGATGTAGTTGTAGTTTTTACAGTTAGGCTACGGCAATCTTCCTACTACAATGAGACTCTGATAAAGCGGGGATATCTAGTGTATTTTGCCATTTTTCACGATCATATCAGTTTATGAAAGTTATTTCATCCTCCGCTGTTATTTAAAATATTATCAGTGCTCGATCAATTTGTCAGTTTATAGCTTTTAGACTTCGATCAATGCATCATTTTCCGGTAGACTCAAATTAGTCAGAATTATTTCAGACTTTATCAATTAGTCCAAGATTTTGAGCCCATTCAGTGTGAACATAATTCTTCACTTTATTCTAGTGATGAGTGTTTAGTCCAATTCCCCTATTCAACATATGCAACGCTCAATTTCTCACGTTATTTGCTAATCAAACCAAAGCCATAAAACTGACTTACCTTTAACGAGGGCCATGAGCTATATTTACCCTCCGTGGTCACCAAATCAGAACCATAGACCAAACTTTGACTCTTTAGTCACCAAAACAGGGCTATGAACCAAACTTTGACTCTTTGGTCACTAAACCTGAGCCATGAACCAAACTTTGACTCTTTGGTCACCAAAACAGGGCTATGAACCAAAATTTGACTCTTTGGTCACCAAAACAGAGCTTTGAACCAAACTTTGACTCTTTGGTCACCAAAACAGAGCTATGAACCAAACTTTGACTCTTTGGTCACCAAACCTGGGCTATGAACCAAACTTCGACACTTAGGTCACTAAACCAAGGCCATAAATGAAAGATTTAACGTTTTTTAAAGTTATTTCTGTTGCCCTCATGACTCAATATTTGAGAATGGAACAAATGACGTAGTTAATGAAAGATTCATCTGTATCAGTGTTGCTGCTGGTGCTGCTGCAGCTGCTGCTGCTGCTGGTGCAACTAACACAACCTTTTGCTGTTTGTCTCTAAAAGATTAAACTTGATCCCAGTCGGAACTGATGAGAATTTTAGTGAGACGACAAATAAGGAAAAGCCATATGAAAAAATGTAAAGCGAATGCGTGAATAAAATAAAACAGCATGAAATGCTGATATAAAGAGTGGGGTCCGAGAGCAATTCGAAGGTTTAGTGTCCTGCACGCTTAGCGAGCGGGCAGGGGTCTATTCCTACCTCGACTCAAGTGCTAAAAGTCAGAGAAAAGAGTAAAAACGAGAAATGGCAAATGAAGGAAAAATGGCTGGAGTTTGATTTGTTCCACTGGGTTTAAGTGTTAACTTGAAAAGACAATCAAACAGATTATTTAATGACGTATATATTTTGCATCAGCAGTTTAAAAACATTGATTAATAACTTTTATGAATATGATTCCATAAAGTACTTGCTTATATGAAACCTCTAGTAGAGAGTATTGAAATAGTCCACAATGGTTTCATTTAGTGACGTCATGTTGAATTGGTGAAGCAACATAAATAGCATTAATTGTTTTGATCTCAGCCATCATTCTTGTCCTTGGTTTGTGTTTGCCCTTCTCACAACATTTTGTGAGTGTGGAGGTTTGGTTCGGGTTTATTTCCTTGGTTCGGGTGAACCCTCCATATACCTCCCCCTCCCTTACAACATTAGGTTCCTCAGGTTTGGTTTGATGTTTTGTAGATGAAACCTCTACAACTCAAACTTGCATCATTTGATGAAATGAAATCTGTTTACAGACGACTGCTGCAACTTGTCGTGAAACTGAGATATATTGTGAATACTTATTAGAGGGAGTAGAAATAATAGGAATAATGTGATGAAATTGATAAAGAAATCATCTGTAAAAATGAAGCCATGTGATTTTCAAGACCAACCCAGGCATATGATCATTTGAGGTCATCTGAATGCCTCCAAAATGTGTAGAGAAAGTATCTGTGAGTCCCATCAATGATGCAATTGATTAAGGATTTTGATTTATAAATGAAATTGATATGATCGTGAAAAAAGGCAAATCGTTTTGTAGTTATTGTACAGATGAGTGGTGTGTGAAGAGGAGACAACAGAGTTGAGGAGGCATTGAGGGAGGGCATTGAGGGAGGGCATTGAGGGAGGGCCAGGTGGGTGGGCATTGAGGGTGGGCCAGGTGGGAGGGCATTGAGGGAGGGCCAGGTGGGAGGGCATTGAGGGAGGGGTCCAGGAGGGCGGGAGGGAAGGGGTCAGGGAGGGCGGGAGGGAAGGGGTTTGGGAGGGCGGGAGGGAAGGAGTCCGGGAGGGAAGGGGTCTGGGAGGGTCGGGTCGGGAGGTTAGATGAGTTAAAATGTTCTGATGTTTTAGTTAGACGGATGGGAATCTAATGAAGATGAGAGAACATTAAATCACTGTTCAATCACAGGATGAAGTAATGCAGTGATCTGTACTCTGTATCTGTACACAATGTTACATGTATCTGTAACTGTACAATCAGTATGAAATAAGTACAGCTGTTTAATCTACAGAAATCCTGTACTGTTCTGTCTGATTGATAATTTGAGATGTTACATTCTGCTCTATTGTCACTGATTATTGTTTCTTTTTCTTTTCAGAATGAAATGAATGCAATAGAATTTACTATTTAAACAGGCTCATTTAAGGTAAGTATAAAACTGGTAATGAATTTCTCCACAGAATTCTTCACAGTCTCTGTTGATATTTTGAATTATTTTTGAACTAAAAATTACTGTTTTACTCTCAGTTACAGGATGAGATACACACCACAGCAGCAGCAACAGCAGCACTGGCAGTAACCGCAGTACCAGCACCATGCAGCAACAGCGCCACCAGCAACAGCAGCAGCACTGGCAGTACCCGCAGTACCAGCACCATGCAGCAACAGCGCCACCAGCAGCTGCAACAGCAGCACTGGCAGTACCTGCAGTACCAGCACCATGCAGCAACAGCGCCACCAGCAGCTGCAACAGCAGCACTGGCAGTACCCGCAGTACCAGCACCATGCACCCACAGCGCCACCTGCAGCAGCAGCAGGTAAAACCTGTTTGGAAATTCATTATTTTTAGAGAACTGTTCTATATAAATTATTCGATCTGTTCATGTTTCCAGCATTCAATCACTCAAAGATCACGGCTTAGTTTGATTTTTTTGTGAAACTGCTCTTATTTCATAACAACTTAACTGACAATTTCTAAAATTTGTATTTAGGAGCTGAAATAACTGGAACCCTTGATAGAATCTGTGAACAGTAAACATTGGGAATTCACTTCACATTTGTTTAAGATGGACATCGCTTTAGATCCTCAAAACCAATACGGTACCGGTAAATATCTTTACAGATTCTAGTCTCTGTTTGACTGTACATTTATAAACTCATTTTCTGATTAGAAGCTACATTAATCAGTGAAGGTGAATTTTCAATCACTTCTATTCTGGTCAAAGTTCGAATCATCAAAATTATACAACTGTTGTATTCTGGGGTCTAAAATAAAGCTGAACTTGCAGTAAACATCGCGCTCTACAAATCAAACAAGTCAGAAGCGGTGAGTTTTATATCGATTTATTGCAGTAATTTGTGGTGATCTTCAAATCAAGTCCAGAAAATGATGTTTTGATCGGTCAATGTTGGCAGGTATCAACGTTTTACTTGAGGACGCAGTCTAAAGCTACCATCAAACCTCTCAGAAATCTGCATATACTCGACACATTGTGATAAACTACTCATTAACCCGGTAGGTTTTCTGTCAATTGAACACAAACAAGTTGCAGTTTCTATCTATTTCATTAACCATTTTCTGGCATAATTTTCTCTTTCCAGAATGCAATACGCCCAACACTTTTTGGAACTGGAGAAATTAAAAATATTCACCTTCAAAGAGTAAAGAAGCTCTAGTTGCTGAAGCTGCTGCTATCGTTTTAAGAATTTATTTTCTCAGAAAATCATCAGTTCTCTTAACTTCATGACATTATGACTGTTGGAAGTGAAATCCTGCTAGATGGCACTGAACTTATCTGATATGAGTTTAGAAATGGTGAGTATTTCATCACTCCACTGTGTTCTAATTTCATAATATTCTAACATTTAATTATTCTGTACAGAATTTTTATGTGTGATTCTCAGGAAAGCAGTGCGGCTGCTGCTGCGGCTGCTGCTGCTGATGCTGCTTAATTCTGCTCAACACAAGTTTGAAAATGATTGATTTTCTAATAGAATTTAGCCCAAATTTCAGACTGTTATAAATACATTACTTAGTATTTTCATAGTATAATGATTTTTTGCAGCATGAAATTTGTCCAATAGAACAGTTTGAAAAGTGATCAAAGATTGAATAATGGTGTTGAATTATCTAGAATTATAAGGTGATTATAAATTCTAGTTACCGAATTATGTCATGAAAACAATTCCCACTTGGCTGTTAATTCAATCGAACATTTTCTATGTAATATTTTCTCTATTCTAGGACGAAGTGGGGATCGGGACCAATTTGCCATTTGACAGGGACAGCGACCAACCATCTACCTGGAGCCAAATGAATATTGTTTATCTGTGCCGATCGGCACGGGCAGCCTACTGTTTGTGATGGTTTGATAGACTGTGTATCACATATCCATAAAAACAATAAAGTCATCCCCTGATTCGTCTCTCAAAGCTGTGGTGTCATTTTTGCTAATAGAATAATAGCCTGACTCGGGCATAGAATATATAATTTAAACCCTGCTATATGCAAATTTAAAAGGCAAAATTCATTTATCAAGAATCAGAATCAGAATAATAAAAGTATAATGAAGAAATAACTAGAACAACCTATACGAACAAAATAACAAAACCTCTCGACCTTAGCACTGAACACTCGCTTTACTTTCCTAATTAACTTGTTTTTCCCTGTTTTAGTTATTCTTCAGACTTGATGATGGTCTCTACAGAGACTCCAAAATGTTGTCGCTTTTACTTCTATTAAGTTTCTATATAGTGGGTTTTAAAGTTTTAGTGAAAATTGAAATTGAAGATTAAATGTAGCTGTAAAGCAGCGATAACTGGTTGCATTAGTTTGTAATTGTTTGTACCCCACGACCCAGTTTTATTGGTTTGGTTTTGTAAAAAATTGTATGATACACATATTGTATAATGATGTAATATGGACATGTTTTGACAAGTCACTCAATCAATGAAACCATAAAGTTGAAATATCGACAGGTTTTCTTTATTATGGGACTATAATATTTCGTGTGAACTGTTGTTCTGTTTTATTTGAAATAAAGATGAATTTTCTGTGTTGTTTTAGTTGTGATAACAGACGCCAGCAGTTTCACACACACTCAGTGCGTCACACGTAAATCCCACGGGTTCAGTTTCATAGAAATAATTTACTCAAAAAACTTCTCTATTCGACTTTACCGCCTATATTGATTCATCCTTTCTCTGTGAAACTGGACTCGACGGTATTAAATACTCGCTATTCAGTGTGCGAAACTGCAGCATCTAAATCTGATTGAAACCCTCGCATCATAAACCAAATCCTACCGAGGGTACGGTTTCACATATACGGATTAGTTATCAAAGATCAACAAAAAAGATCTTTTTGTGAGATCCAGATTAAATTTCTTCACAAATTCAGTTAAAAAATGCATCGTTTTTTGTGGAACTGCGACCCCTGGTGTCCACTCGAGGAATTCATTTTTTCTTTCTTACCCTGGTATGCGAGGGTTTCAATTCGATGGTCCAACTACTATTCTTAAAAGGGCAGGGTCCAGTTCCACAGTTGTTGAGTTAAGATTTAACTCTGGGCCCAGTTTCACAAAAAGGATTAAGGCCTAAATCGATTTAAGATAAACTGAATTAATGAAGAAATTAAATCGATTTAAGAGTTAAACCTTTTTGTGAAACTGGGCCCAGGGGTAACTCATTGAAAGTGAATTAACTTTAACTCCGAGTTAACAACTGTGGAACACACAACTGTGGAACTGGGTCCTGGTGTGTTACATGACAATGAGGAATAAATATAGATAATTGTTGCTGTAAGTCGTGTGTGCGTTATTTAATCATTTTTCGTGGCGGGGTCGAACCCAGGACACCTGTACATCCTCTATTCAGTATCAAGACCACTCTGAACCAGTATCAGTAATTACTGGTTCGAACCCGGGATGCCCCTGTACATCCTCCATTCAACATCAGGACCAATCAGAATCAGTAATTACTTTTGTTAAGATATCAACATTTCACCGTACGGTGCTGCCTCTATGCTCATCGGTAGCGGGATTTTCATACACTAACGTTAGTCAACTCTGGCAAGCAAGGGTTACGGAGTATAGCTAGACAGCACGACGATTGCCAGAGTTGACTTCAGTTAGTGTATGGAAATCCCGCTAACGATGAGCATAGCGGCAGCACCGTACGGTCGGGACACTCCTGTACATCCTCCATTCAGCATCAGGACAACTTGGACCACTACTCAGTTCGAACCCGGGACACCCCTGTACAAAGACCACTCTGAACCAGTATCAGTAATTACTTGGTTCGAACGCGGGACACCCAGTACCCATTATGACGCGATTAGACACGTGTTCGATGGTCGTCCTCATTCAGAAGATGAATTTAATTGTGAAACATGGTCATATCCAGGAATAGTTAAACCCGGCGATCAATGTCTCGACTAAAACCGTGTCTATATCGATATTTGTACTCGATATATGTCGATATGTATACTCGATATATATACTATCGATATTTTTATAATAGTCGTATTAGGTGCCTACGGATTCATCTTCTTTACGATAACCTACAACGATACGATTTCAAACTGTGTTCTACCCGTACTCGAAGTAGGCCTAACTACCAATTTCACGTTGTTTGGAGCCATTTTAGGACAGTGTAACTTCAACCTAGAGCGATTTCACCCACCCCGAGTGCTAATTGATAAAAGCTCCTGTGTATCAAGTAATCGTAATCGGTTCATTGGGTCAAGAGATATAGACATTTATCCAAAGCGACACCTATGGAAAAGAGTGGAAATTGTTGCATACCAACCGTAAAGTAGATATTGTGGTTTTTATATATATTGAATAATGTCACCAACTCTTTTATTCATTTAGAAATAATCTACTGTATTGAGCGAAGTATCTTCTAAATAAAGTGGCTTCTAGGGATAAAGCGAATATTTGTGTTCAAAATATATAAGTTAGTATAGAATCTATTGACCAAAAAACAACCCGAGTCAAACAGATGATCATCGTACTACAAATACCTCGCTGGGCCAAAAATTAGCCCCAACCTGAGGCACTAACCCTAACCCTAGATCGATCGTAACCCTAACCCTAGCGGGACTTGAACCTGCGACCTCCAGCATGCCGGCCGAGCACGCTAACCACTAGACCACTGAGTTCTGATGGCTGCCCTGGTTTGTGAATATGGTTGGTCAGTGTGGTAACAGGCCAACACTAGGGTTTCTGCGTTTATTCACCAGGCCTACGCTAGGGTTTCTACGTTTATTTAAGCAGGCCAACACTAGGGTTTCTGCGTTTATTAAACAGGCCAACACTAGGGTTTCTGCGTTTATTAAACAGGCCAACACTAGGGTTTCTGCGTTTATTAAACAGGCCAACACTAGGGTTTCTGCGTTTATTAAACAGGCCAACACTCGTCAGTGTTTGTTTCTTGGTAATTTTTGTGCCCTGGGGCCAGTTCGATGGGCGAAGACTGATTCTATTGGCTAATACAGTCAAACTAAATCGTTTAATCCACATCGACCGAATTTTGGTCTAATCCGGATAATACTTACAGTCAATTTAATCATTAATATACACGAAAATGACTTTTAATCCGGATTTGCCGTAAAACGGATGAATTTTGTTGGTCCCAATGATCGGAATTAGGGAGATTCTATCATACCATTTACTCTCCTTATATAAAGCTCTAATGTTGGTACAGTTATTAATTTCTAACAAACTAGTGTTGAGTGATGAATGAAATTTGACTTAAGAAAAATCTGTATTCCTCACATGCCACAGTAAAATAGCAAGACTGCATCAAATTACAACCGTTCAGTGCTGCCCCAGTGAATAACGATAGCGGAATTTCTGTGAACTAAAGTAGCAATTACGGAAACCTCGAAACGAATGATTAGATTGGTAAAGAGCGTGGTTTTCATTAGAATAAATTCTTTGAATATTGCGTAGAATATAAAACCTAATCTAATCGAAAAGATGCCGAGACCTGCAATAGACTGGTTGCCATTTCTACCTGCGAATACAGGTGGCGGTGACCAGTCTAGCGGCGGGAATCCCAATCTGAGGTACACTATGACGCAATATCAAAATGGCGTGCTTTACCATATAACACGAAATTAAGCAAAAACCTCACCTAATACAAACATTGCCACCCTCCTTCCCGACCCCTGAAATCAGTATTTCAATATTTGGTAAGTGTTTGTAACATTGGTTTAAATGGCGAAAAATATTCCATCTCAGATATTGTGGGAAATCATATTATTTCAGAGTCACATCCTGCAAACAAACAGTGCACATCATATGGTGGTGGCGCTCAGTCGAGCATATCGACGTCATTCCATCCTGATATATCTAGACCACGATGGGCTTCACCTCGCTGTGTTGCAATGAATTTGTTCTAAAATGATTCCATCGACTGATTACATCAAACAGTGAAAACAGTGTAAGTTTATTTCATCTGTCGCTAAATCGATATCAATCACAGTCCAAACGTGTGGGACACCAACATCCTCCCATGGGAGGGATTTGAACCTGATGACATCCCTCGCTACACTCAGCCACGGCACGAACCCCTGCCACACTAGACCGGGTGCGCAGGTACATGCGCAGCTTTACCGCGCGAAATCTTGCGGCACCAAACAGATTGCTCGTTAATCGCTGAGGTAAATTTCTCGGAAGAACTATAAATGAGAAAACCTGGGCTCAAATAAAACTGAATTTCTGATTGGCTATTAATGACATCATCTAAGCTGCGCGTGTAGCTGGTGCGCACTCGGTCTAGTGTGGCAGGGTTTCGTACCGTGGCAATCTGGATGCCATCAGGTTCGAGTCCCTGCCGCTGGAGGATGGATGCCTCTACTTGCCTCCATTCGTCTGTGATATTGATGATGATGATCTTCATTGGTTTCAGAAACAGATAATATTTAAACTGTTCGTTTTTTCATTACTTTCTTGTTTATATTTCATGTTGAACTCTAGATGCAAAACCTAAACTGTGGATAGAAAAACCCCGTGAATAAATGAACTGCAGATTGGAGCGAACAATCTAATTTGTAAGTTTGAATTTTAGATTTGATATTTCTGCAGTTATTTCTAAGGAAAGAAAACAATCTTAGATTTGTCTATTATAGGTATCACTTCAACATGTTCAACGGGAATTTTGATTCAGCACAGGAAAACAAGAATCACTCTTAGATTCAGCACAGGACAACAAGGAATCAGTGTTTCACAATCAGACTTTTTTGGTTTTGCGCCGGACATCGGGAATCATTCTTGGATTCAGCACAGGACAATAAGGAATCAGTGTTTTACTACCAGACTTTTTTTTGATTTAGCACAGAACATCGGGAATCACTCTTGGATTCAGCATGACATCAGGAATCACTATAGCCTATGTGGAAATTCAAGATAAGTAACATTAATCTTTATTTATCGGGTGTTGAATTGATTTTAAGGGACCAATTTTATATTGTTTGTTATAAACCATGTTTTGAAATGAAATCTCAGAAACCTGTTGCATTTATTCAATCATTTCAAATTTCTTTTGATGAATATTTGACTATAATCAGTTCATGGTTGGGATTGTTATTTCTGTAAGCGGGTTTACAGGTTTTTTAAATTGTGATCAACTCAAATGTTATTTCTAATCAATATGAAACTGGTTCCTGATGTCAATAATACAACTGTTATCAATCATGTTCCTTCGTAATAATCAGATCATGTGTATCTTGAGAGTTAGAATTTCTATAGATTAAACTGCTGTACTTATTTCATACTGATTGTACAGTTACAGATACATGAAACATTGTGTACAGATACAGAGTACAGATCACTGCATTACTTCATCCTGTGATTGAACAGTGATTTAATGTTCTCTCATCTTCATTAGATTCCCATCCGTCTAACTAAAACATCAGAACATTTCAACTCATCTAACCACGGGGTTTGGGGAGGGTGGGTAGGGTTGGGGGAGGGACGGTGTGAGGGAAGGGGTCTGGGAGGAAGGGTGGGAGGGATGGGGTGAGGGAGGGCGGGAGGGAAGGGGTCCGGGAGAGATGGGGTCCCGGAGGGTGGGAGGGATGTAGGGGTGGTGGTAGGACTTGGGAGGGTGGGAGGGATGTTGGGGTGGTGGTAGGACTTTGGAGGGAGGGATATAGGGTGGGGGTTTAGGTACAGGTACAGGTGGTTTAGTCGTAGTTTTAGTCTTGAAGTTCAGGACATTTCAGAAAATGTGTCCCATCTTTTTATTATTCTAAGAAAGGATTAATCATTATGAAACACGTGACTGCAACATGTCATGTTTCAGTTGTTATGCATGACAAGCTGTATAACCATCGGCCAATTGGACTCGTTCTATTTTACTGGTTGTTATTTCTATGAGACCCGGGTTTGATCCCCGGTGAGTGCGCACGTAATTTCACCCTCACTTCTCTCAATCGTTATGAGATAATTGCCCCAGATTTTTGAATTGGGACGTTTCAATTATTAGGGCCATTATTTAATGTGGTCAGGAATGAGAGATATTTTTTGAATGATCACAAACTGCTCCTTGGCTCCGATCAAAACACGGTTTCATTAATAATTCAATGAAACAACAATCATACGTAATAATTACTGTTGATATCTGGCGGTTTACTGATACATTTCCAGCTGAAAGATGTATTTTCTTCTGTGCTATTTTAAAAACGGCTGTAAATACTGAGAACTGTATAGGACGACTTAGAAAATGATTGACGAGAGTCGAGATGCAGTCACATTCATCGCTGCTTCCTCTTTTTTCTGCAGATTCTTAGACAGAGACCTACTCTTCATTTTTGGAAGAAGAGTATAGAACTCATTAGAATAAGTGATATGTTTTGTAATCACTTTTATTGACACACTTCTTCATTTGCCTTCATGGCACAGTATATCACTATTCATAGATATCCTTAATACCCCGGTAATTAGTTATCCTTTTCAAAAAGATGGGGCACATTTTCTGAAATAAACTGTACAATTTTTAGGTGGGACAAAGATTGACACGGAGAGACTATTGTTCTATTATTATATTCATTTTAGAATAGGACAATATTCTTTTCTACCCTGTGACTTATAATTCTATTCTAGACAGAATTTAAGGGGCTGCGAACTAATTATACTTATATCAGGAAATATTTTACTGAATTTAAAAGCTGTAAAAACAAATGATATTCAACCAGATGTAGTTTTCACAGTTAGGCTACGGCAATCTTCCTACTACAATGAGACTCTGATAAAGCGTGGGGGAGGGGTATGTAGTGTATTTTGCCATTTTTCACAATCATATCAGTTTATGAAAGTTATTTCATCCTCCGCTGTTATTTAGAATTTTATCAGTGCTCGATCAATTTGTCAGTTTATAGCTTTTAGACTTGGTCACTAAACCTGAGCTATGAACCAAACTTTGACTCTTTGGTCACCAAACCTGGGCTATGAACCAAACTTTGACGCTTAGGTCACTAAACAAAGACCATGAATGAAAGATTTAACGTTTTTTAAAGTTATTTCTGTTGCCTTCATGACTCAATATTTGAGAATGGAACAAATGACGTAGTTAATGAAAGATTCATCTGTATCAGTGTTGCTACTGCTGCAGCTGCTGCTGCTGCTGGTGCAACTAACACAACCTTTTGCTGTTTGTCTCTAAAAGATTAAACTTGATCCCAGTCTGAACTGATGAGAATTTTAGTGAGACGACAAATAAGGAAAAGCCATATGAAAAAATGTAAAGCGAATGCGTGAATAAAATAAAACAGCATGAAATGCTGATATAAAGAGTGGGGTCCGAGAGCAATTCGAAGGTTTAGTGTCCTGCACGCTTAGCGAGCGGGCAGGGGTCTATTCCTACCTCGACTCAAGTGCTAAAAGTCAGAGAAAAGAGTAAAAACGAAAAATGGCAAATGAAGGAAAAATGGCTGGAGTTTGATTTGTTCCACTGGGTTTAAGTGTTAACTTGAAAAGACAATCAAACTGATTATTTAATGACGTATATATTTTGCATCAGCAGTTTAAAAACATTGATTAATAACTTTTATGAATAGGATTCCATAAACTACTTGCTTATATGAAACCTCTAGTAGAGAGTATTGAAATAGTCCACAATGGTTTCATTTAGTGACGTCATGTTGAATTGATGAAGCAACATAAATAGCATTAATTGTTTTGATCTCAGCCATCATTCTTGTCCTTGGTTTGTGTTTGCCTTTCTCTCGACATTTTGTGAGTGTGGAGGTTTGGTTCGGGTTTATTTCCTTGGTTCGGGTGAACCCTCCATATACCTCCCCCTCCCTTACAACATTAGGTTCCTCAGGTTTGGTTTGATGTTTTGTAGATGAAACCTCTACAACTCAAACTCGCATCATTTGATGAAATGAAAGCTGTTTACAGACGACTGCTGCAACTTGTCGTGAAACTGAGATATATTGTGAATACTTATTAGAGGGAGTAGAAATAATAGGAATAATGTGATGAAATTGATAAAGAAATCATCTGTAAAAATGAAGCCATGTGATTTTCAAGACCAACCCAGGCATATGATCATTTGAGGTCATCTGAATGCCTCCAAAATGTGTAGAGAAAGTATCTGTGAGTCCCATCAATGATGCAATTGATTAAGGATTTTGATTTATAAATGAAATTGATATGATCGTGAAAAATGGCAAATCGTTTTGTAGTTATTGTACAGATGAGTGGTGTGTGAAGAGGAGACAAGAGAGTTGAGGAAG
Organism: Tubulanus polymorphus; assembly: GCF_964204645.1. Taxonomy (NCBI): domain Eukaryota; kingdom Metazoa; phylum Nemertea; class Palaeonemertea; order Tubulaniformes; family Tubulanidae; genus Tubulanus; species Tubulanus polymorphus. The sequence continues at coordinate 14,129,309 of NC_134034.1, forward strand.
CATGATGGGAGGGCATTGAGGGAGGGCATTGAGGGTGGGCCAGGTGGGAGGGAATTGAGGGTGGGCCAGGTGGGAGGGCATTGAGGGAGGGCATTGAGGGTGGGCCAGGTGGGAGGGAATTGAGGGTGGGCCAGGTGGGAGGGCATTGAGTGTGGGCCAGGTGGGAGGACATTGAGGGAGGGCCAGGTGGGAGGGCATTGAGGGAGGGGTCCAGGAGGGCGGGAGGGAAGGGGTCCGGGAGGGAAGGGGTATGGGAGGGTGGGAGGGAAGGGGTCAGGGAGGGAAGGGATTTGGGAGGGCGGGAGGGAAGGGGTCTGGGAGGGTCGGGTCGGGAGGTTAGATGAGTTGAAATGTTCTGATGTTTTAGTTAGACAGATGGGAATCTAATGAAGATGAAAGAACATTAAATCACTGTTCAATCACAGGATGAAGTAATGCAGTGATCTGTACTCTGTATCTGTACACAATGTTACATGTATCTGTAACTGTTCAATCAGTATGAAATAAGTACAGCAGTTTAATCTACAGAAATCCTGTACTGTTTCTGTCTGATTGATTGATAATTTGAGATGTTACATTCTGCTCTATTGTCACTGATTATTGCTTCTTTTTCTTTTCAGAATGAAATGAATGCAATAGAATTTACTATTTAAACAGGCTCATTTAAAGGTAAGCAACAGCGCCACCACCAGCTGCAACAGCAGCACTGGCAGTACCTGCAGTACCAGCACCATGCAGCAACAGCGCCACCACCAGCTGCAACAGCAGCACTGGCAGTACCCGCAGTACTAGCACCATGCAGCAACAGCGCCACCACCAGCTGCAACAGCAGCACTGGCAGTACCTGCAGTACCAGCACCATGCAGCAACAGCGCCACCACCAGCTGCAACAGCAGCACTGGCAGTACCCGCAGTACTAGCACCATGCAGCAACAGCGCCACCACCAGCTGCAACAGCAGCACTGGCAGTACCCGCAGTACCAGCACCATGCAGCAACAGCGCCACCACCAGCTGCAACAGCAGCACTGGCAGTACCCGCAGTACTAGCACCATGCAGCAACAGCGCCACCACCAGCTGCAACAGCAGCACTGGCAGTACCCGCAGTACCAGCACCATGCAGCAACAGCGCCACCAGCAGCTGCAACTGCAGCACTGGCAGTACCCGCAGTACCAGCACCATGCAGTAACAGCGCCACCAGCAGCTGCAACAGCAGCAGTAGCAGGTAAAACCTGTTTGGAAATTCATTATTTTTAGAGAACTGTTCTATATAAATTATTCTATCTGTTTATGTTTCCAGCATTCAATCACTCAAAGATCACGGCTTAGTTTGATTTGGTGTGAAACTGCTCTTATTTCATAACAACTTAACTGACAATTTCTAAAATTTGTATTTAGGAGCTGAAATAACTGGAACCCTTGATAGAATCTGTGAACAGTAAACATTGGGAATTCACTTCACATTTGTTTAAGATGGACATCGCTTTAGATCCTCAAAACCAATACGGTACCGGTAAATATCTCTACAGATTCTAGTCTCTGTTTGACTGTACATTTATAAACTCATTTCCTGATTAGAAGCTACATTAATCAGTGAAGGCGAATTTTCAATCACTTCTATTCTGGTCAAAGTTCGAATCATCAAAATTATACAACTGTTGTATTCTGGGGTCTAAAATAAAGCTGAACTTGCAGTAAACATTGCGCTCCACAAATCAAACAAGTCAGAAACGGTGAGTTTTATATCGATTTATTGCAGTAATTTGTGGTGATCTTCAAATCAAGTCCAGAAAATGATGTTTTGATCGGTCAATGTTGGCAGGTATCAACGTTTTACTAGAGGACGCAGTCTAAAGCTACCATCAAACCTCTCAGAAATCTGCATTTACTCGACACATTGTGATAAACTACTCATTAACCTGGTAGGTTTTCTGTCAATCGAACAGTTGCAGTTTCTATCTATTTCATTAACCATTTTCTGGCATAATTTTCTCTTTCCAGAATGCAATACGCCCAACACAAATTGGAACTGGAGAAATTAAAAATATTCACCTTCAAAGAGTAAAGAAGCTCTAGTTGCTGAAGCTGCTGCTATCGTTTTAAGAATTTATTTTCTCAGAAAATCATCAGTTCTCTTAACTTCATGACATTATGACTGTTGGAAGTGAAATCCTGCTAGATGGCACTGAACTTATCTGATATGAGTTTAGAAATGGTGAGTATTTCATCACTCCACTGTGCTCTAATTTCATAATGTTCTAACATTTAATTATTCTGTACAGAATTTTTATGTGTGATTCTCCGGAAAGAAGTGAGGCTGATGCTGCTGCTGCTGCTGCTGCGGCTGCTGCTGCTGCGGCTGATGCTGCTGCTAATTCAATCGAACATTTTCTATATAATTCATTTATTACGTACGCATGTATGGGGAGGGGGAGGGGGAGAGGAGGGGGAGGGGGAGGGGGAGGGGAGAGGAGGGTAGGGGGGAGGGGTCAGTGCTATTGTGTACTGTAATGCTTTATGTATATGAAAAAATTCGCCGATTTTGCGTACAGAGGGGGAGGGGGGTTAAAAAATTCAGATTTTATGCGTACGTAATAAATGGATGATCCCTGACGCAAGTTTTCTCTATTCTAGGACGAAGTGGGGATCTGGACCAATTTGCCATTTGACAGGGACAGGAACCAGCCATCTACCTGGAGATTGATATGCTGCCACTTATTTCAGATCTGCAATTTTTAAGTTTAAAGCCAAATGAATATGGTTCATATGTGCCGATCGGCATGGGCTACTGTTTGTGATGGTTTTATACTCGACACATTGTGATAAACTACTCATTAACCTGGTAGGTTTTCTGTCAATTGAACAGTTGCAGTTTCTATCTATTTCATTAACCATTTTCTGGCATAATTTTCTCTTTCCAGAATGCAATACGCCCAACACAAATTGGAACTGGAGAAATTAAAAATATTCACCTTCAAAGAGTAAAGAAGCTCTAGTTGCTGAAGCTGCTGCTATCGTTTTAAGAATTTATTTTCTCAGAAAATCATCAGTTCTCTTAACTTCATGACATTATGACTGTTGGAAGTGAAATCCTGCTAGATGGCACTGAACTTATCTGATATGAGTTTAGAAATGGTGAGTATTTCATCACTCCACTGTGCTCTAATTTCATTATATTCTAACATTTAATTATTCTGTACAGAATTTTTATGTGTGATTCTCCGGAAAGAAGTGCGGCTGATGCTGCTGCAGCTGATGCTGCTTAATTCTGCTAAACACAAGTTTGAAAATGATTGATTTTCTAATAGAATTTAGCCCCAATTTCAGACTGCTATAAATACATTACTTAGTATTTTCATAGTATAATGATTTTTTGCAGCATGAAATTTGTCCAATAGAACAGTTTGAAAAGTGATCAAAGATTGAATAATGGTGTTGAATTATCTAGAATTATAAGGTAATTATAAATTCTAGTTACCGAATTATGTCATGAAAACAATTCCCACTTGACTGTTAATTCAATCGAACATTTTCTATGTAATATTTTCTCTATTCTAGGACGAAGTGGGGATCGGGACCAATTTGCCATTTGACAGGGACAGGGACCAGCCATCTACCTGGAGCCAAATGAATATTGTTTATCTGTGCCGACCGGCACGGGCAGCCTACTGTTGTTCTGTTTATGATGGTTTGATGGACTGTGTATCACATATCCATAAAAACAATAGAGTCATCCCCTGATTCGTCTCTCAAAGCTGTGGTGTCATTTTTGCTAATAGAATAATAGCCTGACTCTGGCATAGAATATATAATTTAAACCCTGCTATATGCAAATTTAAAAGGCAAAATTCATTTATCAAGAATCGGAATCAAAATAATAAAAGTATAATGAAGAAATAACTAGAACAACCTATACGAACAAAATAACAAAACCTCTCGACCTTAGCACTGAACACTCGCTTTACTTTCCCAATGAACTTGTTTTTCCCTGTTTTAGTTATTCTTCAGACTTGATGATGGTCTCTACAGAGACTCCAAAATGTTGTGTCTTTTACTTCTATTAAGTTTCTATATAGTGGGTTTTAAAGTTTTAGGGAAAATTGAAATTGAAGATTAAATGTAGCTGTAAAGCAGCGATAACTGGTTGCATTAGTTTGTAATTGTTTGTACCCCACGACCCAGTTTTATTGGTCTGATTTTGTAAAAAATTGTATGATACACATCATTGTATAATGATGTAATATGGACATGTTTTGACAAGTCACTCAATCAATGAAACCATAAAGTTGAAATATCGACAGGTTTTCTTTATTATGTGACTATAATATTTCGTGTGAACTGTTGTTCTGTTTTATTTGAAATAAAGATGAATTTTCTGTGTTGTTTTAGTTGTGATTACAGACGTCGGCAGTTTCACACACACTCACGTAAATCCCACGGGTTCAGTTTCATAGAAATAATTTACTCATAAAGCTTTACTCAATTAGACTTTACCGCCTCAATGAATGAATATTTTTGAAGAAACTGAGCCTAGGGTATAGAGTTTCACAAACCAATTGCGTTTAAACATTTTATTTTGAAGAAAAAATTAAATCCAAGTTGAAATTGATTCATCCTTTCTCTGTGAAACTGGACACTCGCTATTCAGTGTGCGAAACTGCGGCATCTAAATCTGATTGAAACCCGCATCATAAACCAAATCCTACCGAGGGTACGGTTTCACATATACGGATTAATTATCAAAGATCAACAAAAAAGAAAAACTGAGTTCATGAAGTTCATCTGTTTTTGTGAGATTTGATCCAGATTAAATTTCTTCACAAATTCAGTTAATGCATCGTTTTTTGTGAAACTGCGACCCCTGGTGTCCACTCGAGGGATTCATTTATTCGTTCTTACCTTAGTATGCGAGGGTTTCAATTCGATGGTCCAACTACTATTCTTAAAAAGGCAGGGTCCAGTTCCACAGTTGTTGAGTTAAGATTTAACTCTGGGCCCAGTTTCACAAAAAGGATGAAGGCCTAAATCGATTTAAGATAAACTGAATTAATGAAGAAATTAAATCGATTTAAGAGTTAAACCTTTTTGTGAAACTGGGCCCTGGGGTAACTCATTGAAAGTGAATTAACTTTAACTCTAACTCACAACTGTGGAACTGCGTCCGGGTGTGTTACATGACAATGAGGAATAAATATAGATAATTGTTGCTGTAAGTCGTGTGTGCGTTATTTAATCATTTTTCGTGGCGGGGTCGAACCCAGGACACCTGTACATCCTCTATTCAGTATCAAGACCACTCTGAACCAGTATCAGTAATTACTGGTTCGAACCCGGGATACCTCTGTACATCCTCCATTCAGCATCAGGACCAATCAGAATCAGTAATTACTTTTAAGATATCAACATTTCACCGTACGGTGCTGCCTCTATGCTCATCGGTAGCGGGATTTTCATACACTAACGTTAGTCAACTCTGGCAAGCAAGGGTTACGGAGTATAGCTGGACAGCACGACGATTGCCAGAGTTGACTTCAGTTAGTGTATGGAAATCCCGCTAACGATGAGCACAGCGGCAGCACCGTACGGTCGGGACACCCTTGTACATCCTCCATTCAGCATCAGGACAACTTGGACCACTACTGAGTTCGAACCCTGGACACCCCTGTACATCATCTAATCAGCATCAGGACCACTCTGAATCAGTATCAGTAATTACTGGTTCTCGAACCCGGGACACAACCCTGTACATCCTCCATTCAGCATCAGGACAACTTGGACCACTACTCAGTTCGAACCCGGGACACCCCTGTACAAAGACCACTCTGAACCAGTATCAGTAATTACTTGGTTCGAACGCAGGACACCCCGTACCCATTATGACGCGATTAGACACGTGTTCGATGGTCGTCCTCATTCAGAAGATGAATTTAATTGTGAAACATGGTCATATCCAGGAATATTTAAACCCGGCCATCAATGTCTCGACTAAAACCGTGTCTATAACGATATTTGTACTGTTAATCGTCGTATTTATCTTCTTTACGATAACCTACAACGATACGATTTCAAACTGTGTTCTACCCGTACTCGTAGTAGGCCTAACTACCAATTTCACGTTGTTTGGAGCCATTTTAGGACAGTGTAACTTCAACCTAGAGCGATTTCACCCACCCCGAGTGCTACTTGATAAAAGTTCCTGTGTAACAAGTTTAATCGTAATCGGTCCATTGGGTCAAGAGATAAAGACATTTATCCAAAGCGACACCTATGGAAAAGAGTGGAAATTGTTGCATACCAACCGTAGAGTAGATATTGTGGTTTTTATATATATTGAATAATGTCACCAACTCTTTTATTCATTTAGAAATAATCTACTGTATTGAGCGAAGTATCTTTTAAATAAAGTGGCCTCCACTAGATAAAGCAAATATCTGTGTTCAAAATATATAAGTTACTATAGAATCAGTTGACCAAAAAATAACCCGAGTCAAACAGATGATCATCTCGTACTACAAATACCTCGCTGGGCCAAAAATTAGCCCCAACCTGAGGCACTAACCCTAACAACCCTAGAGCGATCGCAACCGTAACCCTAGCAGGACTCGAACCTGCGACCTCCAGCATGCCGGTCGAGCACGCTAACCACTAGACCACTGAGTTCTGATAGCTGACCTAGTTTGTGAATACGTGTGGTCAGTGTGGTACAAGGCCAACACTAGGGTTACTGAGTTTATCAAACAGGCCAACGCTAGGGTTTCTGCGTTTATTAAACAGGCCAACACTCGCGTCAGTGGTTGTTTCTTGGTAATAGCCTTTTTAGTGCCCTGGGGCCAGTTCCTTGGGTGATGGTTTAGGACGTAAATCTAAGCTTTTCTCATATCGGTATTTGTACACAACTCAATCGTGAACGTCTTTCTGTATTCCAAGACTGATTCTATTGGCTGATACAGTCAAACTAAATCGTTTAATCCGCATCGGCTTAATCCGAATTTTGGTCTAATCCGGATAATACTGTGTTCTACCCTGTTCTATCCTGTGTTCTACCCGTACTCGTAGTAGGCCTAACTACCAATTTCACGTTGTTTGGAGCCATTTTAGTACAGTGTAACTTCAACCTAGAGCGATTTCACCCACCCCGAGTGCTACTTGATAAAAGTTCCTGTGTATCAAGTTTAATCGTAATCGGTCCATTGGGTCAAGAGATATAGACATTTATCCAAAGCGACACCTATGGAAAAGAGTGGAAATACCAACCTTAAAGTAGATATTGTGGTTTTTATATATATTGAATAATGTCACCAACTCTTTTATTCATTTAGAAATAAACTACTGTATTGAGCGAAGTATCTTTTAAACAAAGTGGCCTCCACTAGATAAAGCAAATATATGTGTTCAAAATATATAAGTTAGTATAGAATCTATTGACCAAAAAATAACCCGAGTCAAACAGATGATCATCGTACTACAAATACCTCGCTGGGCCAAAAATTAGCCCCAACCTGAGGCACTAACCCTAACCCTAGATCGATCGTAACCCTAACCCTAGCAGGACTCGAACCTGTGACCACCAGCATGCCGGTCGAGCACGCTAACCACTAGACCACTGAGTTCTGATGGCTGCCCTGGTTTGTGAATATGGTTGGTCAGTGTGGTAACAGGCCAACACTAGCATTTCTGCGTTTATTAACCAGGCCAACACTAGGGTTTCTGCGTTTATTAAACAGGCCAACACTCGTCAGTGTTTGTTTCTTGGTAATTTTAGTGCCCTGGGGCCAGTTCGACGGGCGAAGACTGATTCTATTGGCTAATACAGTCAAACTAAATCGTTTAATCCGCATCGGCATAATCCGATTTTTGGTCTAATCCGGATAATATTTACAGTCAATTTAATCATTAATATACACGAAAATGACTTTTAATCCGGATTTGCCGTAAAACGGATGAATTTTGTTGGTTCCAATGATCGGAATTAGGGAGATTCTATCATACCATTTACTCTCCTTATATAAAGCTCTAATGTTGGTAGAGTTATTAATTTCTAACAATCTAGTGTTGAGTGATGAATGAAATTTGACTCAAGAAAAATCTGTATTCCTCACATGCCGCAGTAAAATAGCAAGACTGCATCAAATTACAACCGTTCAGTGCTGCCCCTATGAATAACGATAGCGGAATTTCTGTGAACTAAAGTAGTAATTACGAAAACCTCAAAACGAATGATTAGATTGGTAAAGAGCGTGGTTTTCATTAGAATAAATTCTTTGAATATTGCGTAGAATATAAAACCTAATCTAATCGAAAAGAAGCCGAGACCTGCACTAGACTGGTTGCCATTTCTACCTGCTAGTACAGGTGGCGGTGACCAGTCTAGCGGCGGGAATCCCAATCTGAGGTACACTATGACGCAATATCAAAATGGCGTGCTTTACCATAACACGAAATTAAGCAAAAACCTCACCTAATACAAACATTGCCACCCTCCTTCCCGACCCCTGAAATCAGTATTTCAATATTTGGTAAGTGTTTGTAACATTGGTTTAAATGGCGAAAAATATTCCATCTCAGATATTGTGGGAAATCATATTATTTCAGAGGTACATCCTACAAACGGCGGTGCACATGGTGGCGCTCAGTCGAGCATATCGACGTCATTCCATCCTGATATTTCTAGATCACGATGGGCTTCACCTCGCTGTTTTGTAATGAATTTGTTCTAAAATTATTCCATCGACTGATTACATCAAACAGTGAAAACAGTGTAAGTTTATTTCATATGTCGCTTAACCTATAGGCCTATTAATCGCAGTCCAAACATGTCGGACACCAACATCCTCCCATGGGAGGGATTTGAACCTGATGACATCGCTTGCTACACTCAGCCACGGCACGAACCCCTGCCACACTAGACCGGGTGCGCAGGTACATGCGCAGCTTTGCCGCATGAAATCTTGCAGCACCAATCAGATTGCTCGTTAATCGCTGAGGTAAATTTCACGGAAGAACTATAAATGGGAAAACCCGGGTTAAAATAAAACTGAATTTCTAATTGGCTATTAATGACATCAACTAAGCTGCGCGTTTAGCTGCTGCGCACTCGGTCTAGTGTGGCAGGGTTTTGTATCGTGGCAATCTGGATGCCATCAGGTTCGAGTCCCTGCCGCGGGAGGATTGATGCCTCTACTTGCCTCCATTCGTCTGTGATATTGATGATGATGATGATCATCATCGGTTTCAGAAACAGATAATATTTAAACTGTTCGTTTTTTCATTACTTTCTTGTTTATATTTCATGTTGAACTCTAGATGCAAAACCTAAACTGTGGATAGAAAAACCCCGTGAATAAACGAACTGCAGATTGGAGCGAACAATCTAATTTGTAAGTTTGAATTTTAGATTTGATATTTCTGCAGTTATTTCTCAGGAAAGAAAATCTTAGATTTGTTTATTATAGGTATCACTTCAACGTGTTCAACGGGAATTTTGATTCAGCACAGGAAAACAAGAATCACTCTTGGATTCAGCACAGGACAACAAGGAATCAGTGTTTCACAATCAGACTTTTTTGGTTTCGCGCCGGACATCGGGAATCACTCTTGGATTCAGCATGACGTCAGGAATCACTATAGCCTATGTGGAAATTCAAGATAAGTTACATTTATCTTTATTCATCGGTTGTTGAATTGATTTTAAGGGACCAATTTTATATTGTTTATTATAAACCATGTTTTGAAATGAAATCTCAGAAACCTGTTGCATTTATTCAATCATTTCAAATTTTTTTTGGTGAATATTTGGCTACAATCAGTTCATGATTGGGATTGTTATTTCATTAAGCGGGTTTACAGGTTTTCTAAATTGTGATCAACTCAAATGTTATTCTTAATCAATATGAAACTGGTTCTTGATGTCAATAATACAACTGTTATCAATCATGTTCCTTCGTGACAATCAGATCATGTGTATCTTAAGAGTTAGAATTTCTGTAGATTAAACTGCTGTACTTATTTCATACTGATTGTACAGTTACAGATACATGTAACATTGTGTACAGATACAGAGTACAGATCACTGCATTACTTCATCTTGTAATTGAACAGTGATTTAATGTTCTCTCATCTTCATTAGATTCCCATCCGTCTAACTAAAACATCAGAACATTCAACTCACCTAACCACGGGGTTTGGGGAGGGTGGGTAGTGTTGGGGGGAGGGAAGGGGTAGAGGGAGGGAGGGAAGGGGTGGGGGACGGTGGGAGGGAAGGGATTTGGGAGGGAGGGTGGGAGGGATGGGGTGAGGGAGGGCGGGAGGGAAGGGGTGAGGGAGGGATGGGATTTGGGAGGGTGGGAGGGATGGGGTGAGGGAGGGTGGGAGGGATGGGATTTGGGAGGGTGGGAGTGATGTAGGGGTGCTGGTAGGACTTGGGAGGGTGGGAGGGATATAGGGGTGGTGGTAGGACTTTGGAGGGAGGGAGGGATATAGGGTGGGGCTTTAGGGTTTAGGTACAGGTACAGGTACAGGTGGTTTAGTCGTAGTTTTAGTCTTGAAGTTCAGGATATTTCAGAAAATGTGTCCCATCTTTTTATTATTCTAAGAAAGGATTAATCATTATGAAACACGTGACTGCAACATGTCATGTTACAGTAAGCTGTATAAGCATCGGCCAATTGGACTCGTTCTATTTTACTGGTTGTTATTTCTATGAGACCCGGGTTTGATCCCCGGTGAGTGCGCACGTAATTTCACCCTCACTTCTCTCAATCGTTATGAGATAATTGCCCCAGATTTCTGAATTGGGACATTTCAATTTTTAGGGCCATTATTTAATGTGGTCAGGAATGAGAGATATTTTTTGAATGATCACAAACTGCTCCTTGGCTCCGATCAAAACATGGTTTCATTAATAATCCAATGAAACAACAATCATACGTAATAATTACTGTTGATATCTGGCGGTTTACTGATACATTTCCAGCTGAAAGATGTATTTTCTTCTGTGCTATTTTAGAAATGGCTTTAAATACTGAGAACTGTATAGGACGACTTAGAAAATTGTTGACGAGAGTCGAGATGCAGTCACATTCATCGCTGCCTCCTCTTTTTTCTGCAGATTCTTAGACAGAGACCTACTCTTCATTTTTGGAAGAAGAGTATAGAACTCATTAGAATAAGTGATATGTTTTGTAATCAGTATATCACTATTCATAGATATCCTTAATAATTAGTTATCGTTTTCAAAAAGATGGGACACATTTTCTGAAATAAACTGTACAATTTTTAGGTGGGACAAAGATTGACACGGAGAGACTATTGTTCTATTATTATATTCATTTTAGAATAGGATAATATTCTATTTCTACCTGTGACTTATAATTCTATTCTAGACAGAATTTAAGGTGCTGCGAACTAATTATACTTCTATCAGGAAATATTTTACTGAATTTAAAAGCCGTAAAAACAGATGATATTCAACCAGATGTAGTTTTTACAGTTAAGCTACGGCAATCTTCCTACTACAATGAGACTCTGATAAAGCGGGGATATCTAGTGTATTTTGCCATTTTTCACGATCATATCAGTTTATGAAAGTTATTTCATCCTCCGCTGTTATTTAAAATATTATCAGCGCTCGATCAATTTGTCTGTTTATAGCTTTTAGACTTCGATCAATGCATCATTTTCCGGTAGACTCAAATTAGTCAGAATTATTTCAGTTTTTATCAATTAGTACAAGATTTTGAGCCCATTCAGTGTGAACATAATTCTTCACTTTATTCTAGTGATGAGTGTTTAGTCCAATTCCCCTATTCAACATATGCAACGCTCAATTTCTCACGTTATTTGCTAATCAAACCAGAGCCATGAAACTGACTTACCTTTAACGAGGGTCATGAGCTATATTTACCCTCCGTGGTCACCAAATCAGAACCATAGACCAAACTTTGACTCTTTGGTCACCAAAACAGGGCTATGAACCAAACTTTGACTCTTTGGTCACTAAACCTGAGCCATGAACCAAACTTTGACTCTTTGGTCACCAAAACAGGGCTATGAACCAAACTTTGACTCTTTGGTCACTAAACCTGAGCCTTGAACCAAGCTTTGACTCTTTGGTCACCAAACCTGAGCCATGAACCAAACTTTGGCTCTTTGGTCACTAAACCTGAGCCATGAACCAAACTTTGACTCTTTGGTCACCAAATCAGGGCTATGAACCAAAATTTGACTCTTTGGTCACCAAAACAGAGCTATGAACCAAACTTTGACTCTTTGGTCACCAAAACAGAGCTATGAACCAAACTTTGACTCTTTGGTCACTAAACCTGAGCCATGAACCAAACTTTGACGTTTAGGTCACTAAACCTGGGCTATGAACCAAACTTTGACGCTTAGGTCACTAAACCAAGGCCATAAATGAAAGATTTAACGTTTTTTAAAGTTATTTCTGTTGCCTTCATGACTCAATATTTGAGAATGGAACAAATGACGTAGTTAATGAAAGATTCATCTGTATCAGTGTTGCTGCTGGTGCTGCTGCAGCTGCTGCTGCTGCTGGTGGTGCAACTAACACAACCTTTTGCTGTTTGTCTCTAAAAGATTAAACTTGATCCCAGTCGGAACTGATGAGAATTTTAATGAGACGACAAATAAGGAAAAGCCATATGAAAAAATGTAAAGCGAATGCGTGAATAAAATAAAACAGCATGAAATGCTGATATAAAGAGTGGGGTCCGAGAGCAATTCGAAGGTTTAGTGTCCTGCACGCTTAGCGAGCGGGCAGGGGTCTATTCCTACCTCGACTCAAAAAAGATGAAATATAAAGAGAAGGGTCGAGAGCAATTCGAAGGTTTAGTGTCCTGCACGCTTAGAGGGCGGGCAGGGGTCTATTCCTACCTCGACTCAAAAAAGATGAAATATAAATAGAAGGGTCGAGAGCAATTCGAAGGTTAAGTGTCCTGCACGCTTAGCGAGCTCGCAGGGGTCTATTCCTACCTCAACTCATGCGCTAAAAATCAGAGAAAAGAGTAAAAACGAAAAATGGCAAATGAAGGAAAAATGGCTGGAGTTTGATTTGTTCCACTGGGTTCAAGTGTTAACTTGAAAAGACAATCAAACAGATTATTTATGACGTATATATTTTGCATCAAAACATTGATTAATAACTTTTATGAATAGGATTCCATAAACTACTTGCTTATATGAAACCTCTAGTAGAGAGTATTGAAATAGTCCACAATGGTTTCATTTAGTGACGTCATGTTGAATTGGTGAAGCAACATCAATAGCATTAATTGTTTTGATCTCAGCCATCATTCTTGTCCTTGGTTTGTGTTTGCCTTTCTCACAATATTTTGTGAGTGTGGAGGTTTGGTTCGGGCTTATTTCCTCGGTTCGCGTGAACCCTCCGTATACCTCCCCCTCCCTTACAACATTAAGTTCCTCGGGTTTGGTTTGATGTTTTGTAGATGAAACCTCTACAACTCAAACTCGCATCATTTGATGAAATGAAATCTGTTTACAGACGACTGCTGCAACTTGTCGTGAAACTGAGATATATTGTGAATACTTATTAGAGGGAGTAGAAATAATAGGAATAATGTGATGAAATTGATAAAGAAATCATCTGTAAAAATGAAGCCATGTGATTTTCAAGACCAACCCAGGCATATGATCATTTGAGGTCATCTGAATGCCTCCAAAATGTGTAGAGAAAGTATCTGTGAGTCCCATCAATGATGCAATTGATTAAGGATTTTGATTTATAAATGAAATTGATATGATCGTGAAAAATGGCAAATCGTTTTGTAGTTATTGTACAGATGAGTGGTGTGTGAAGAGGAGACAAGAGAGTTAAGGAGGCATGATGGGAGGGCATTGAGGGAGGGCTAGGTGGGAGGGCTTTGAGGGTGGGCCAGGTGGGAGGGCGGGAGGGAAGGGGTCTGGGAGGGGAGGGTCGGGTCGGGAGGTTAGATGAGTTAAAATGTTCTGATGTTTTAGTTAGATGGATGGGAATCTAATGAAGATGAGAGAACATTAAATCACTGTTCAATCACAGGATGAAGTAATGCAGTGATCTGTACTCTGTATCTGTACACAATGTTACATGTATCTGTAACTGTACAATCAGTATGAAATAAGTACAGCAGTTTAATCTACAGAAATCCTGTACTGTTTCTGTCTGATTGATTGATAATTTGAGATGTTACATTCTGCTCTATTGTCACTGATTATTGTTTCTTTTTCTTTTCAGAATGAAATGAATGCAATAGAATTTACTATTTAAACAGGCTCATTTAAGGTAAGTATAAAACTGGTAATGAATTTCTCCACAGAATTCTTCACAGTCTCTGTTGATATTTTGAATTATTTTTGAACTAAAAATTACTGTTTTACTCTCAGTTACAGGATGAGATACACACCGCAGCAGCAGCAGCAACAGCAGCACTGGCAGTACCCGCAGTACCAGCACCATGCAGCAACAGCGCCACCACCAGCTGCAACAGCAGCACTGGCAGTACCTGCAGTACCAGCACCATGCAGCAACAGCGCCACCACCAGCTGCAACAGCAGCACTGGCAGTACCCGCAGTACCAGCACCATGCAGCAACAGCGCCACCAGCAGCTGCAACAGCAGCACTGGCAGTACCCGCAGTACCAGCACCATGCAGCAACAGCGCCACCACCAGCTGCAACAGCAGCACTGGCAGTACCTGCAGTACCAGCACCATGCAGCTACGTACAGAGCCACCACCAGCTGCAACAGCAGCACTGGCAGTACTCGCAGTACCAGCACCATGCAGCAACAGCGCCACCACCAGCTGCAACAGCAGCACTGGCAGTACCCGCAGTAACAGCACCATGCAGCAACAGCGCCACCAGCAGCTGCAACAGCATCAGTAGCAGGTAAAACCTGTTTGGAAATTCATTATTTTTAGAGAACTGTTCTATATAAATTATTCTATCTGTTTATGTTTCCAGCATTCAATCACTCAAAGATCACGGCTTAGTTTGATTTTGGTGTGAAACTGCTCTTATTTCATAACAACTTAACTGACAATTCTAAAATTTGTATTTAGGAGCTGAAATAACTGGAACCCTTGATAGAATCTGTGAACAGTAAACATTGGGAATTCACTTCACATTTGTTTAAGATGGACATCGCTTTAGATCCTCAAAACCAATACGGTACCGGTAAATATCTTTACAGATTCTAGTCTCTGTTTGACTGTACATTTATAAACTCATTTCCTGATTAGAAGCTACATTAATCAGTGAAGGCGAATTTTCAATCACTTCTATTCTGGTCAAAGTTCGAATCATCAAAATTATACAACTGTTGTATTCTGGGGTCTAAAATAAAGCTGAACTTGCAGTAAACATTGCGCTCTACAAATCAAACAAGTCAGAAGCGGTGAGTTTTATATCGATTTATTGCAGTAATTTGTGGTGATCTTCAAATCAAGTCCAGAAAATGATGTTTTGATCGGTCAATGTTGGCAGGTATCAACGTTTTACTTGAGGACGCAGTCTAAAGCTACCATCAAACCTCTCAGAAATCTGCATATACTCGACACATTGTGATAAACTACTCATTAACCTGGTAGGTTTTCTGTCAATCGAACAGTTGCAGTTTCTATCTATTTCATTAACCATTTTCTGGCATAATTTTCTCTTTCCAGAATGCAATACGCCCAACACTTATTGGAACTGGAGAAATTAAAAATATTCACCTTCAAAGAGTAAAGAAGCTCTAGTTGCTGAAGCTGCTGCTATCGTTTTAAGAATTTATTTTCTCAGAAAATCATCAGTTCTCTTAACTTCATGACATTACCGTATTACTGTTGGAAGTGAAATCCTGCTAGATGGCACTGAACTTATCTGATATGAGTTTAGAAATGGTGAGTCTTTCATCACTCCACTGTGCTCTAATTTCATTATATTCTAACATTTAATTATTCTGTACAGGATTTTTATGCGTGATTCTCCGGGAAGCAGTGTGGCTGATGCTGCTGCAGCTGATGCTGCTTAATTCTGCTCAACACAAGTTTGAAAATGATTGATTTTCTAATAGAATTTAGCCCCAATTTCAGACTGCTATAAATACGTTACTTTTTCATAGTATGATGATTTTTTGCAGCATGAAATTTGTCCAATCGAACAGTTTGAAAATTGACCAAAGATTGAATAATGTTGTTGAATTATCTAGAATTATAAGGTAATGATAAATTCTAGTTTCCGAAATATTTCATGAAAACAATAATTCCCACTTGACTGTTAATTCAATCGAACATTTTCAATGTAATATTTGCTGACACAGGTTTTCTCTATTCTAGGACGAAGTAGGGATCGGGACCAATTTGCCATTTGACAGGGACAGGAACCAGCCATCTACCTGGAGATTGATATGCTGCCACTTATTTCAGATCTGCAATTTTTAAGTTTAAAGCCAAATGAATATTGTTTATCTGTGCCGACCGGCACGGGCAGCCTACTGTTTGTGATGGTTTGATAGACTGTGTATCACGTATACATAAAAACAATAGAGTCATCCCCTGATTCGTCTCTCAAAGCTGTGGTGTCATTTTTGCTAATAGAATAATAGCCTGACTCGGGCATAGAATATATAATTTAAACCCTGCTATATGCAAATTTAAGGCAAAATTCATTTATCAAGAATCAAAGTAATAAAAGTATAATGAAGAAATAACTAGAACAACCTATACGAACAAAATAACAAAACCTCTCGACCTTAGCACTGAACACTCGCTTTACTTTCCTAATTAACTTGTTTTTCCCTGTTTTAGTTATTCTTCAGACTTGATAATGGTCTCTACAGAGACTCCAAAATGTTGTGTCTTTTACTTCTATTAAGTTTCTATATAGTGGGTTTTAAAGTTTTAGTGAAAATTGAAATTGAAGATTAAATGTAGCTGTAAAGCAGCGATAACTGGTTGCATTAGTTTGTAATTGTTTGTACCCCACGACCCAGTTTTATTGGTCTGGTTTTGTAAAAAAAATTGTATGATACACATATTGTATAATGATGTAATATGGACATGTTTTAAGTAACTCAATCAATGAAACCATAAAGTTGAAATATCGACAGGTTTTCTTTATTATGGGACTATAATATTTCGTGTGAACTGTTGTTCTGTTTTATTTGAAATAAAGATGAATTTTCTGTGTTGTTTTAGTTGTGATAACAGACGCCAGCAGTTTCACACACACTCAGTGCGTCACACGTAAATCCCACGGGTTCAGTTTCATAGAAATAATTAACTCAAAAAACTTTACTCAATTCGACTTTACCGTCTCAATAAATGAATATTTTTGAAGAAACTGAGCCTAGGGTACAGTTTCACGAACCAATTGCGTTCAAACATTTTATTTTGAAGAAAAAATTAAATCCAAGTTGAAATTGATTCATCCTTTCTCTGTGAAACTGGACTCGACGGGATTAAATACTCGCTATTCAGTGTGCGAAACTGCAGCATCTAAATCTGATTGAAACCCGCATCATAAACCAAATCCTACCGACGGATTAATTATCATCAAAGATTTGTGAGATTTGATCAATTTCTTCGCAAATTCATTTAAAAAATGGATCGTTTTTTGTGAAACTGCGACCCCTGGTGTCCACTCGAGGGATTCATTTATTCTTTTTCACCCTGGTATGCGAGGGTTTCAATTCGATGGTCCAACTACTATTCTTAAAAAGGCAGGTGCATTACATGACAATGAGGAATAAATGTAGATAAATTTTGCTGTAAGTCGTGTGTGCGTTATTTTATCATTTTTCGAGAAACTGGGTCATTCATTTATTACGTACGCATTAGGGGAGGGCGAGGGGGTCAGTGCAATTGCGTACGTAATCCTTAATGTATATGAGAAAATGGCCGATTTTGCGTACAGAGGGGGGGGGGGGTTGAAAATTTCAAATTTTATGCGTACGTAATAAATGAATGATCCCAACAACCTAGAATAATGCTGGGTTCGAACCCGGGTCACCCCTGTACATCATCTAATCAGCATCAGGACCTCTCTGAACCAGTATCAGTAATTACTGAGTTCGAACCCGGGATACCCCTGTACATCCTCCATTCAGCATCAGGACCAATCAGAATCAGTACCAATAGACCGGATTTGAACCCGGGATGCCCCTCTACATCCTCTATTCAGCATCAGGACCACTCTGAATCAGTTATCAGTAATTACTTTTGTTAAGATATCAACATTTTACCGTACGGTGCTGCCTCTATGCTTATCGGTAGCGGGATTTTCATACACTAACGTTAGTCAACTCTGGCAAGCAAGGGTTACGGAGTATAACTGGACAGCACGACGATTGCCAGAGTTGACTTCAGTTAGTGTACGGAAATCCCGCTAACGATGAGCATAGCGGCAGCACCGTACGGTCGGGACACCCCTGTACATCCTCTATCCAGCATCAGGACAACTTGGACCACTACTGAGTTCGAACCCGGGACACCCCTGTACATCATCTGATCAGCATCGGGACCTCTCTGAATCAGTATCAGTAATTACTGGGTTCGAACTGGGGTCACCCCTGTACATCCTCTTCTCAGTATCAAGACCACTCTGAACCAGTATCAGTAATTACTTGGTTCGAACGCGGGACACCCCGTACCCATTATGATGCGATTAGACACGTGATCGATGGTCGTCCTCATTTAGAAGAAGAATTTAATTGTGAAACATGGTCATATCCAGGAATGTTTAAACCCGGCGATCAATGTCTCGACTAAAACCGTGTCTATATCGATATTTGTACTGTTAATCGTCGTATTCATCTTCTTTACGATAACCTACAACGATACGATTTCAAACTGTGTTCTACCCGTACTCGTAGTAGGCCTAACTACCAATTTCACGTTGTTTGGAGCCAATTTAGGACAGTTTAACTTCAACCTAGAGCGATTTCACCCACCCCGAGTGCTACTTGATAAAAGTTCCTGTGTATCAAGTTTAATCGTAATCGGTCCATTGGGTCAAGAGATATAGACATTTATCCAAAGCGACACCTATATGGAAAAGAGTGGAAATTGTTGCATACCAACCGTAAAGTAGATATTGTGGTTTTTATATATATTGAATAATGTCACCAACTCTTTTATTCATTTAGAAATAAACTACTGTATTGAGCGAAGTATCTTTTAAATAAAGTGGCCTCTAAGGATAAAGCAAATATATGTGTTCAAAATATATAAGTTAGTATAGAATCTATTGACCAAAAAATAACCCGAGTCAAACAGATGATCATCGTACTACAAATACCTCGCTGGGCCAAAAATTAGCCCCAACCTGAGGCACTAGCCCTAACCCTAGATCGACGGTAACCCTAACCCTAGCAGGACTCGAACCTGCGAACTCCAGCATGCCAGCCGAGCACGCTAACCACTAGACCGGTGAGTTCTGGTGGCTAACTTAGTTTGTGAATACGTGTGGTCAGTGTGGTACAAGGCCAACACTTGGGTTTCTGCGTTTATTAATCAGGCCAACACTCGCGTCAGTGTTTGTTTCTTGGTAATAGCCTTTTTAGTGCCCTGGGGCCAGTTCCATGGGTGATGGCTTAGGAGGTGAATCTAAGCTTTTCTCATATCGGTATTTGTACATAACTCAATCGTGAACGTCTTTCTGTATTCCAAGACTGATTCTATTGGCTGATACAGTCAAAGTAAATCGCTTAATCCGCATCGGCTTAATCCGAATTTTGGTCTAATCCGGATAATATTTACTGTCAATTTAATCATTTAATTTAATCATTTAATCATTAATTATACACGAAAATCCGGATTTGCCGCAAAACGGATGAATTTTGTTGGTCCCAATGATCGGAATTAGGGAGATTCTATCATACCATTTACTCTCCTTAAAGCTCTAATGATGGTACAGTTATTAATTTCTAACAAACTAGTGTTGAGTGATGAATGAAATTTGACTTACGAAAAATCTGTATTCCTCAGACGAGGTATTTCATAGCCGTCGCAGGATTCTTACTAGAGTGGGATGCGACGGCTGACATAGCCGCAACTTATATTTTGAAAGCCCTGCTGCTCAACATCATCACGTTCAAGTGACTTAAGAAAAATAAGTTTCATGCAAGAGTCACGTATAAAAACAAAATATAAATGTTATATCTAGCCCATTTGAAAAGGAGGGGTATTTAGAATCGGTAAGAAAAATAAACGGCTGAAAGTTTTGATAACGTATTAACGAACTATATACTAGATTACGTATATAATTCGGGTAGTGAAGTTCTATGTCCTGCGTTCTGAATGTTTAAGATATTTGTAAACTTCCTATAATGATAATAATATATTTCCCTATAAAAACCCAAATAACATGATTACAGTCGTTGATATTAAGAAATTTTTCCTACCTACAAAACTGCAACTTTTCACCAGTTTCCGACCTGATCCAGTTATTTCATAGTTAATCCAATCCTGAGTCAATTTGATTCCGTGTCCAAGTCTTTAAACGTTCACAAAATCTAGTTTTCAGGCGAAATTTTCTATCGAAGTTCGGTTGAAAATGTTCCAATTTTTTCCGTTCATACAATCTTAAAACTTTCCAAAAACAATTTCTCCGTAATGAACATACGATTCCCGATTGGATTAATTCCTTTCCGAGTAAAATCCAATCAGAATAGCGAAAGATGGCGCACGATTCGACTGACATTACGATTTATTCGATGAAATCGAATTTCCCGGCGCCTGCGACAAGCCCAGGCACGCTCCAGTACGCGGCCGCTGATTGGCTAATCTATCTCAATTGGGGGATATCGTCTATTGCTAGTGCGCGGGATATTTCAATTGTGGCGTGTTCTATTGTGTTGCAACAATAGGGGGATGAGCTATTGCGACAGCGGGATGCGGGATCGGTCCATTTGTTACATACATCTTGAAATATCGAGCCGGGGATAGTTCCATCCTCGATACTTTACTGATTGAGGTTATAGGGGTGTTTATAAAGGTTTATCGCCGTTTTTAATGATATCTGTAAAAAAAGAACTTGAAGATGCGACTACCCTCTCACTAGACGGGTCTATGTTTGTGATATCATAGACGGCGTCGCGCACGAGACAATATGATACATGTGACTGCAGCATATCATTATGTAGAAATCATATGGAGGGCAAAATTCTCTCAATTCTATCGGACGACGAACGTACAACGAACAGGTTCGTTGATGAGACTCCTTTGATATACGATTAGGCGCCATGTACTGGTCGGGGATGGGGGCAAGAGAAGCGAAATAAAGGCTCAAAGTTACTGATCGAATAAGTGTCCAAACTCAGTCAAACATGTCAACTTGAACCCAGGTAGCGATTAATGTAGTCCGAGGTTTGACTTATACCACATGTGGACGCGCGTCTGGGGACGGGGGTGTTTGGGATATGACAAATGATTATTCCAGTTTTCCTGCTGTTCGTCCGCTATCCTAAGCAGGGAAAAGAAGGGGACCAAAAGACCATGCATCATCAATCAGACCATAATATAAAGAAATAATCGTCTATTTATAAATATATTTCTATTTATTTCCATTAACACTACATAGACCTATATAAGATTGATTCTATAGTAAAAATGAGTTAGTTTTTGTTTGGAAAGAAAATTTGGTGAAATTTGGTGTCAAATATGTGGACGCTGGAACCCGGGAAAAATCCTCTCTTTCAACATCCAATGGCAAGTTACAGGGTTCGAATCACGGACACAGAGTTTAATTCATTGAATAAATTTCATTCTATATTTCCCATAGATGATGCATAAGAAATAAGGTGCATTGAAACTCCATTGATTATCAATTCAGAAAATAGATAAGGTTCCTCTAGGGGCACATAGGCTTATAGATATTGATATTGATGAAAGCAGAATGTAGCCTAAGCAATAATGACACTTTTAAGTAAATAATGCAAATATCTTTTCTTAATTTATAGCTTGATTCTGAAGAAGGGGAGAACACAGTTTTCATGACAGTTTTCATCATCATCTGTGCGGTCTGAAGTATCTAGGGGTCACCCGGACTCAACATTACGGCCTCCAGTATCATCATTCGAGGTTAATTTTATATTTCTATGAAATATTTTGCTCAAATAAATTCATTTTGTTATCATATCAATGAAAATTAGTGTAGTTATTCATTTCAGTTTGAAATTTGGCTCTGTTTTGAGGAATTACTAATTTTCCAGAAATCGGATCCAGAAATTCACCTTGCCATCACCAGGACAACGCATCAGTCAAAACAAACAACAATCATTCAGAAATGAAGCCCTGTAGATTCTTATATTTGGTTAAAAGTTTGTTTATATTGGTTGAGTAGATTTTGAATGATGCAAAGTTAGAGTTTCAGTACTGATGGTTAATTTCACTGTCCTATCCCTGAAGGGCTTTTAGTCACTCAGATTTTGTGATAAAATGTGTTCAGATCAAAAGTTCACAACTCAAATTTCCGATAGATGGCGCCTGCGATATATAACTCATTTTGCCAACCGTCGCAATTAGCTTTTCCAGTAATTTAGTGGTTCAGCAAAATTCCAAGAGGTGGCGAACATGTAACTAATGTATGTGAAGTAATAAGACACCTTGGTTCATCATCTGATCAGAATCACTGGGTTTGAACCTGGGACATCGCAACACAGTCATTGGGTTCGAACCTGAGACATTCCTCCAAATCCTCCAATCAGCATGAAACATCACAGTCATTTAGATTCAATAATTCATTCATTTGACGCGCAGTCAATTTCAGGTGTAGACGTGTCGCAGGTTTCAGTTATTGAGATCCTCCTCCATTAGACTGAAAATAAATCAAACAACGTTCATTATAACATCATTAGAGCAATTCACAAAAATCATATCAAATATTCGACATGAATAAGAGTAACTAAACAAACCTGATCTAAACATCATCTTCTTTTGAGTAGAATAAACAAAACTCTAGCGTTAGGCCTACATCTGAAATAATACAAAACAAAGAAAATCATTATTTCTTCATCAGATAAAAAATGAAAACAGATTAAAAATGCTTTTAATGTCAAGAATTTTCAGTGTTACAATCTTTTTTTCATACAAGACTTAACGGTAAATTGGTTCAGACTTAGAGCAGGGAACACTATAAGAATCATATTACAGATTTCGAATCGAAATTTGCAGCATGTTCGTTGCTCAGCAGCAGGTGAATCGCACCATTCAAACATGTTTGATATTTCCACAGTAAATTTCATCGCAGCAAAATTTTTGTTTAGTCCCAAACACAGTAAATTGAGCCGCAATCTTTGACAAGCTTTCAAATCATGATGGCATCAATGATTTGAGAACGGCGCTGAAAACCTGCTTGGATTTTGGTTAACTCTGTTTTAAAACACCACTGAAACTATTTAGTTTCTAGAGGTCTGTGATTAGGGCCTAAGATATATCAACCTGAATCGAGGGATCACTTGTTCACTTCATTGCAAACAGTTATTTCTTGAACTTCCTGATGACTGCAGTTAATTAGTAGAGCATCACCCTGAAATAAACATAGAAACCTGTCAGAGAAAGCACTATAAAATCAAGGGTATCGGCGGGGTCAAATTCTTTATCTGTGTTGATAGCAATTACAGGGACTTGACACAAAAGGATTTTGACCCCAGTATCCTCAGTCTTTTTATATATAGTACCTAGGATACTGCGGTCGAAATGCTCAAATGCTCTGTATTGATAGTAATAGTTTATATTAGGCCTCAATCCACACTAGATATACATTTTACTAATTGAATCTTGAATGTCGGCCGACAGTTTTACACGCATTAGCTCGACATGGCGGTTTTATGTCCAACACACAGGAGCTTATCACCATTTGATGGAGGATGGACCACACCAGTATCCTTATATAGATAGGGGGGCTAACTGCAGTTTGGGTCACCTATCCACTGGGTGGCGCTAGTGTTATTAAAGAATAGTGTTATTGTAAGGTTAGGTACATACCATTAGGGACACCTAAACTGCAGTCATACCTAGATAGGGATACTGGCAACTGGTGTCATCCATCCGTCCATCAAATTGTGACGGAATTCATTGTGACAAGCCCCTGTGTTCCGACACCTTCCATCTCGAATCACCTTCAACCGTACAACAAAAGTATTCGATTCATAAGTAAATTTACTTACTGTTTTTCAATGTTGAAATGGTTTGAAGACATTCACTTCTGCGTTGAAAGAGAAGCTTCTAAATATTTCAAGTGTAAATTTCGATTGATTCGTCCGCCATCATTCTTAAATGGGACATACTCCACTTGGGAGGGCTAGTTCTGTAGTCCGCGCAGATCGAGGTCGACTAGGGCTCAGGGGCATTAGCGCTCCGGGCACCAACTAAAGAGTTCACGATAGTGCCCGCGGTAGACTTTACATGCCGCTCCGAATTGATAGTTGCGGGAAATAAAACCACGAAATTAGGAATTTGTTGCGATTTCCGTGCAATAGTTCACTGAAGAATTATGTGAAAAATATTCCCAATAAAATACCGGTATTTCAAACAAAGAAACTTAATAACTTAAATCGGAGAGGTATTTCACCTAGTTTATCAGCGGGGCGCGGCCGACATCGACAAGTTCTATATTTCTGTGATAAATTTCTATAACATATTTTGCTCAAATAAACTCATTTCATTATCATATCGATGAAAATAAGTGTAGTTATTGATTTCAGTATGAAATTTGGCTCTGTTTTGAGGAATTACTATTTTTCCAGACATCGGATCCAGAATATCACCTTGCCATCACCATGACAACGCACCAGTCAAAACAAACGACAATCATTCAGAAATGAAGCCCAGTAGATTCTAAAATTTGGTTTCAAGTTTATTTATTTTGGTTGAGTAGATTCTGAATGATGCAAAGTTTACCAGAGACACTGGTTTTACCAAAATCATCTCTGGGGGACAGTGCCAATCCTGGAAGGGTTTTAACAGTCACTCAGATATTGTGTTCCACTGCATTCAGATCAAACCAACAGTTCACACTCAACTTGAGAAATACATTGTGTTAATCTAAAATAAATTTCACGTTTTTTTTTACACTCAAGATATAAATTAGAATACAATACGTGGAGTTCCACTAATCATGGTCGATGTTTACGTACAAACTGACGATCAAAACCCGGCAAACTCGATACAATAGAAAAACCTTCCACACTCTGGAGCTCGTTCAGTCTATTCTGGACGCCGTCCTAAACCGTCTCCGGGTGTAAAACTGCAGAGCTTCATCACCCGTAACAGAACCTGTCTTCTTTACATAAATATCATCATAATGATATAAACTATCAATAACGTGTTTTATTCCTGATATAGCTATTTAAATCTAAAACTACATTTTAAATGTGAAATGTTCTTTAAAAGGTCAAAATCAAGATGGCGGCTTTTTCAAGTAAAACCTCGAAATTAAAAAACAATTTCTACAGTAATAAACATCTGTATTAAGATAAAATCCCACTATTTTAATCTGTAAATAGTGGGATTTTATCTTATTATCCGTTCATCACGTTTGAGTGTGGTTATCGTTCTACATCTGTATTGTCTATATGTGTGACGCGCGTTGTTGTACAAGGACAGCTGGTGACTGATAATAGTAACCGTTTTGTTGACAGACGACTGTATTATCTGTAATTGACTTGAATTAATGACACTGATCAAATTTGAATTTCTCCATCTTCACTAGTTGTATACGGTATCGACCGATTCACTGTTTGATTCACCGTAGATGATGTTCGGGAATCCACGCTTTGAGAATACGAACATTTCCCCCTATCGCGTAGTTATGTGGTTCAATGTCAGTTAGAGCAAATTAAGATTACGAAAGTGACACTTATAGGGCCCAGTTTTTGGACTACATGTTTATCAGATTTTGTTAAACTTTGAATATCAGACGGACTGTACATATAATCAGCCCACGATAAACCAGGTACCACTATAATAAATACGTGTATTTTGAACATAAGATGTAGAACACCAGAAGATCTCAATCTCTCTAGTCAATCTGAAAATTATTTCATTTCATCTTCCATTTCTCCTTTTCTATTAGTATTTTTTAAACCATCGAATTATTCAATATTGTAAAAAGTAAGTTCCGCCATTTATATTGAAAATTATAAATCCAACCATCATTTTTTTTATACTAAGTTGTTTAATTGAAGAACTTAATTGTAACGTACAAAATAAACTCGATGATTTTTCGCTGAATAAAACTTAAGTGAATATTTTAATCGCTTGATGTTTACGTCATACGGTTTACTTCAGTAAAAGTCGAAAAAGTTTATCTTATTTGTAAACTGTCGAAACGCTATCATTTTTCTGATAACAACAATTCTCTATTAAGACCCCATCGACGCCAATAATAAATTACCCTTTTTCCACCAAAATGGCATTTAGGGGACGACAGGAATCATGAAATAGCCTCAACAAAGGCAAAATAGGCCCAAACAATAGGTAATAGCACCTGGCTCGCCAACCCAATTTAGGACAGTGTAACTTCAACCTAGAGCGATTTCACCCACCCCGAGTGCTACTAAGCTCCTGTGTATCAAGTTTAATCGTAATCGGTCCATTGGGTCAAGAGATATAGACATTTATCCAAAGCGACACCTATATGGAAAAGAGTGGAAATTGTTGCATACCAACCGTAAAGTAGATATTGTGGTTTTTATATATATATTGAATAATGTCACCAACTCTTTTATTCATTTAGAAATAAACTACTGTATTGAGCGAAGTATCTTTTAAATAAAGTGGCCTCCACTAGATAAAGCAAATATATGTGTTCAAAATATATAAGTTAGTACAGAATCTATTGACCAAAAAACAACCCGAGTCAAACAGATGATCATCGTACTACAAATACCTCGCTGGGCCAAAAATTAGCCCCAACCTGAGGCACTAACCCTAACCCTAGATCGACCGTAACCCTAACCCTAGCAGGACTCGAACCTGCGACCAACAGCATGCCAGACGAGCGTGTTAACCACTAGACCATACACCAGTGACGATTAACGCAGTTTGTTAGTTTGTCTGGTCATTGTGTTAACCAGTGACCGGTCAGGTGTGGTGACCAGTATCGTATCGTATCGTATCGTATCGTATCGTATCGTATCGTATCGTATCGTATCGTATCGTATCGTATCGTATCGTATCGTATCGTATCGTATCGTATCGTATCGTATCGTATCGTATCGTATCGTATCGTATCGTATCGTATCGTATCAATATTTATTCCTACCTTACAGATTCTGCGACTCCTGTGTGTGTGTATGAATTCAGTGAGGATCCTTAAAGTAAATTTAAACCCTTCAGTTTCAGAAACGTTTTATATTAATCCTGAATGCGATTCCAATTCGAATGATTCCTGAAAAAAACAATTAGAAATTGAAAAGATCAGACGCCAATATTAAAGATAAAATACCTTTTTGAATTCATGTTAAATGAGCCTACCGAAGATTCATACTATTCAGATATATGATAAATTGATTTTGTTTAATATTTGAGAAAGAATACAGAGTTTTCACCGACTGAATCTAAACATCGTCGGTAAAAGTTTTGACAAAACGTCTAAATTTATCGACGTCAGTAAATTGTAAGATGGGTGGTAAATACCGGAATAACTACCACACTGAAACGTGGAGAATTAAATTAGAGGATAAAGAAATCATAAGTGATCTTGACGGCAATTTATGCTAAAACTGAGAACATAGTTAAACATTGACCAGTCAGGTGTGGTGACTCTATTCACTAAGAATATCCGCTATCATTATCTGACTATAACAGTTTCTAATCGGACCCCTGATTGCCGCCAGTAATAAATTAAACCTTTCTCATCCACCTAACGCTAGTGAAAGTGACCAGAATTCGTTCAACTTTTTCAGTACTATATTTCACTGATACCCGTTTGTTTTGGATCGAGCTTGCAAAACAGAACTGTCAAAATATATTCGGTTTAAAAACCTATGCGTGAAGTATGGTGAAATATCAGAATTTTCGGTGTTGAAATATTTGAATAAGTATGGAAGCCCTGAGAAGGCATCTTGGGTTTAGAGTTAATGCTCCTAACGTGTGGAATATTTTACCAAGTTCTCTTAGTTCAATTGAAAAGGTTGAATGTTTTAAAAGATCATTGAATACACACTTTTTTAAGCAGGCTTTTAGTTGTTAATTTTACTATGTCGTTAATTCATAACATTGTCATTACTTGTTATGACAATGTTATGACTTGTTATGACAATGTCATAATGTCATAACATTGTACGATGACAAGTCATAACACGGCATTCGTTATTACACGTATCGATGACACCCAGTCCCAGAATTAACAATTAACTATTTAAAATGTTTCTATCTCCCTCATGGATTGTGAACTTAGGTAATTTATCTACATCTGTTGCAACGCTACGCAATAAAGCGGCGTGTACTGGATAAATAAACGAATTGTGTTATAAAAAAACAATTAAAGAGAATCATTGTCGATAAAATTGCGTCGTCGTCATTACCTGTCATGAAAATTTCATAACATTGTCATTACTTGTTAGAAATTAGGCGTCCCCTGCTCAAACCACGAAAATCAGTGTCAAATAATTCGCGAAAATGAACTAAGTTGAGACCTGAAAAGCGACCTTTTTCTAACTTCCTGCACGACCCTAATAGTGGCCTAGGGCTCTGAAACTTCTCGGGTATTTAGAAGGGGTCATATAGTTGATATAGAACCATTAAAATCCTGGTCGCGGGGCTCCGTTGAGCCTAGGCGTCCCCTGCTCAAACCGCGAAAATCAGTGTCAAATAATTCGCGAAAATGCATTAAGTTAAGACCTGAAAAACGACCTTTTTCTAACTTCCGGCACGACCTTGATAGTGGCCCTAGGGCTCCGAAACTTCTCGGGTATTAAGAAGGGGTCATGAAGTTGATATAGAACCATTAAAAATCCTGGACGCGGGGCTCCGTTGAGCCTAGGCGTCCCCTGCTCAAACCAGTACTCTGTCGGTGCACAGTACTCCGTCGGTACACAGTACTCTATCGGTACACAGTACTCTGTCGGTACACAGTACTCTGTCGGGAAACAGTACTCCGTCGGTACACAGTACTCCGTCGGGACACAGTACTCCGTCGGTACACAGTACTCTGTCGGTACACAGTACTCCGTCGGGACACAGTACTCCGTCGGGACACAGTACTCCGTCGGTACACAGTACTCAGTCGGTACACAGTACTCCGTCGATACACAGTACTCCGTCGGGACACAGTACTCCGTCGGGACAAAGTACTCTGTCGGTACACAGTACTCCGCCGATACACAGTACTCCGTCGGGACACAGTACTCCGTCGGGACACAGTACTCCGTCGGTACACAGTACTCCGTCGGGACACAGTACTCTGTCGGTACACAGTACTCCGTCTGTACACAGTACTCCGTCGGGACACAGTACTCCGTCGGGACACAGTACTCTGTCGGTACACAGTACTCCGTCTGTACACAGTACTCCGTCGGTACACAGTACTCTGTCGGGACACAGTACTCCGTCGATACACAGTACTCTGTCGGTACACAGTACTCTGTCGGTACACAGTACTCGCAATTTTTGCCGATTGTTAACAATGAAGGGGCATTTAGCCGTATTCTGTATAATTGTTAAGGGGCACTTTTAAAGATTATAGGGGCACTAGGCGAAGTTGGCGACAACCATTCTTTCATGGGTTCGCCAGCTTCATTTTTTATCCGCATGTGTTGAAATCTTGTCTCGGATTCGTTTATTCTGGATTGCTCTGCTAGCCTCTAGAAGCCCTCTAAAAGCCTTTAAATGGTACCATATTTTCAAAATTTTCCGGGGGTGGGCCCCCAGACCCCCCTCTAAGGACTTCGCGCCTTCGGCGCTCGCATTGAACTGGATACTGGGTGTGCCCTAAGATCAGAAAGGTGCCCTTAAATTTCCTTCCAATACTGTCTACCCATCCCCCTGGATCCGCCCCTGGGTACTATGTCGGGTCACGGTACTCTGTCGGTACACAGTACTCCGTCGGGACACAGTACTCCGTCGTCGGTACACAGTACTCCGTCGGGACACAATACTCGTCGGGACACAGTACTCCGTCGGGACACAGAACTCCGTCGGTACACAGTACTCCGTCGGGACACAGTACTCGTCGGGACACAGTACTCCGTCCGGTACACAGTACTCCGTCGGGACACAGAACTCCGTCGGGACACAGTACTCCGTCGGGACACAGTACTCCGTCGGTACACAGTACTCTGTCGGTACACAGTACTCTGTCGGTACACAGTACTCTGTCGGTACACAGTACTCTGTCGGGACACTAGGGTTTCTGCGTTCATTAAACAGGCCAACACTCGTCAGTGTTTGTTTCTTGGTAATTTTAGTGCCCTGGGGCCAGTTCGATGGGTGAAGACTGATTCTATTGGCTAATACAGTCAAACTAAATCGTTTAATCCGCATCGGCTTAATCCGAATTTTGGTCTAATCCGGATAATATTTACAGTCAATTTAATCATTAATATACACGAAAATGACTTTTAAATCCGGATTTGCCGTAAAACGAATGAATTTTGTTGGTCCCAATGATCGGAATTAGGGAGATTCTATCATACCATTAATTTACTCTCCTTATATAAAGCTCTAATGTTGGTACAGTTATTAATTTCTAACAAACTAGTGTTGAGTGATGAATGAAATTTGACTTAAGAAAAATCTGTATTCCTCACATGCCGCAGTAAAATAGCAAGACTGCATCAAATTACAACCGTTCAGTGCTGCCCCTATGAATAACGATAGCGGAATTTCTGTGAACTAAAGTAGTAATTACGGAAACCTCGGAACGAATGATTAGATTGGTAAAGAGCGTGGTTTTCATTAGAATAAATTCTTTGAATATTGCGTAGAATACAAAACCTAATCTAATCGAAAAGAAGCCGAGACCTGCAATCGACTGGTTGCCATTTCTACTTGCGAATGCAGGTGGCGGTGACCAGTCTACCGGCGGGAATCCCAATCTGAGGTACACTATGACGCAATATCAAAATGGCGTGCTTTACCGAATTACCATAACACGAAATTAAGCAAAAACCTCACCTAAACATTGCCACCCTCCTTCCCGACCCCTGAAATCAGTATTTCAATATATGGTAAGTGTTTGTAACATTGGTTTAAATGGCGAAAAATATTCCATCTCAGATATTGTGGGAAATCATATTATTTCAGAGTCACATCCTGCAAACAGTGCACATATGGTGGCGCTCAGTCGAGCATATCGACGTCATTCCATCCTGATATATCTGGACCACGATGGGCTTCACCTCGCTGTTTTGTGATGAATTTGTTCTAAAATGATTCCATCGACTGATTACATCAAACAGTGAAAACAGTGTAAGTTTATTTCATCTGTCGCTTAACCTATAGGCCTATTAATCGCACTCCAAACATGTCGGACACCAACATCCTCCCATGGGAGGGATTTGAACCTGATGACATTGCTCGCTACACTCAGCCACGGTACGAACCCCTGCCACACTAGACCGGGTGCGCAGGTACATGCGCAGCTTTACCGTGCGAAATCTTGCGGCACCAATCAGATTGCTCGTTAATCGCTGAGGTAAATTTCACGGAAGAACTATAAATGGGAAAACCCGGGCTCAAATAAAACTGAATTTCTGATTGGCTATTAATGACATCAACTAAGCTGCGCGTGTAGCTGCTGCGCACTCGGTCTAGTGTGGCAGGGATTCGTACCGTGGCATTCTGGATGCCATCAGGTTCGAGTTCCTGCCGCGGGAGGATTGATGCCTCTACTTGCCTCCATTCGTCTGTGATATTGATGATGATGATGATCATCGGTTTCAGAAACAGATAATATTTAAACTGTTCGTTTTTTCATTACTTTCTTGTTTATATTTCATGTTGAACTCTAGATGCAAAACCTAAACTGTTGATAGAAAAACCCCGTGAATAAACGAACTGCAGATTTGAGCGAACAATCTAATTTGTAAGTTTGAATTTTAGATTTGATATTTCTGCAGTTATTTCTAAGGAAAGAAAACAATCTTAGATTTGTCTATTATAGGTATCACTTCAACATGTTCAACGGGAATTTTGATTCAGCACCGGAAAACAAGAATCACTCTTAGATTCAGCACAGGACAACAAGGAATCAGTGTTTCACAATCAGACTTTTTTGGTTTTGCGCCGGACATCGGGAATCATTCTTGGATTCAGCACAGGACAACAAGGAATCAGTGTTTTACTACCAGACTTTTTTTTGATTTAGCACAGGACATCGGGAATCACTCTTGGATTCAGCATGACGTCAGGAATCACTATAGCCTATGTGGAAATTCAAGATAAGTTACATTTATTTATCGGTGGTTGAATTGATTTTAAGGGACTAATTTTATATTGTTTGTTATAAACCATGTTTTGAAATGAAATCTCAGAACCTGTTGCAGTTATTCAATCATTTCAAATTTCTTTTGGTGAATATTTGGCTATAATCAGTTCATGGTTGGAATTGTTATTTCTGTAAGCGGGTTTACAGGTTTTCTAAATTGTGATCAACTCAAATGTTATTTCTAATCAATATGAAAGTGGTTCCTGATGTCAATAATACAACTGTTATCAATCATGTTCCTTCTTGATAATCAGATCATGTGTATCTTGAGAGTTAGAATTTCTATAGATTAAACTGCTGTACTTATTTCGTACTGATTGTACAGTTACAGATACATGTAACATTGTGTACCGATACTGAGATACAGATCACTGCATTTCTTCATCCTGTGATTGAACAGTGATTTAATGTTCTTTCATCTTCATTAGATTCTCATCTGTCTAACTAAAACATCAGAACATTCAACTCACCTAACCACGGGATTTAGGGAGGGTGGGTAGGGTTGGGGGGAGGGAAGGGGTAGAGGGAGGGAGGGTTGGGGTGGGGGACGGTGGGAGGGAAGGGGTCTGGGAGGAAGGGTGGGAGAGATGGGGTGAGGGAGGGCGGGAGGGAAGGGGTGTGGGAGGGAGGGCGGGAGGGAAGGGGTCCGAGAGGGCAGGAGGGAAGGGGTCCGGGAGGGATGGGGTTTGGGAGGGTGGGAGGGATGTAGGGGTGGTGGTAGGACTTGGGAGGGTGGGAGGGATGTAGGGGTGGTGGTAGGACTTTGGAGGGAGGGATATAGGGTGGGGCTTTAGGGTTTAGGTACAGGTACAGGTACAGGTGGTTTAGTCGTAGTTTTAGTCTTGAAGTTCAGGATATTTCAGAAAATGTGTCCCATCTTTTTATTATTCTAAGAAAGGATTAATCATTATGAAACACGTGACTGCAACATGTCATGTTTCAGTTGTTATGCACGACAAGCTGTATAACCATCGGCCAATTGGACTCGTTCTATTTCACTGGTTGTTATTTCTATGAGACCCGGGTTTGATCCCCGGTGAGTGCGCACGTTATTTCACCGTCACTTCTCTCAATCGTTATGAGATAATTGCCCCAGATTTTTGAATTGGGACGTTTCAATTTTGAGGGCCATTATTTAATGTGGTCAGGAATGAGAGATATTTTTTGAATGATCACAAACTGCTCCTTGGCTCCGATCAAAACACGGCTTCATTAATAATTCAATGAAACAACAATCATACGTAATAATTACTGTTGATATCTGGCCGTTTACTGATACATTTCCAGCTGAAAGATGTATTTTCTTCTGTGCTATTTTAAAAACGGCTGTAAATACTGAGAACTGTATAGGACGACTTAGAAAATTGTTGACGAGAGTCGAGATGCAGTTCACATTCATCGCTGCCTCCTCTTTTTTCTGCAGATTCTTAGACAGAGACCTACTCTTCATTTTTGGAAGAAGAGTATAGAACTCATTAGAATAAGTGATATGTTTTGTTATCACTTTTATGGACACACTTCTTCATTTGCCTTCATGGCACAGTATATCACTATTCATAGATATCCTTAATAATTACTTATCCTTTTCAAAAAGATGGGACACAATTTCTGAAATAAACTGTACAATTTCTAGGTGGGACAAAGATTGACACGGAGATACTATTGTTCTATTATTATATTCATTTTAGAATAGGATAATATTCTATTTCTACCTGTGACTTATAATTCTATTCTAGACAGAATTTAAGGGGCTGCGAACTAATTATACTTCTATCAGGAAATATTTTACTGAATTTAAAAGCCATAAAAACAAATGATATTCAACCAGATGTAGTTGTAGTTTTTACAGTTAGGCTACGGCAATCTTCCTACTACAATGAGACTCTGATAAAGCGTGGGGGAGGTGTATCTAGTGTATTTTGCCATTTTTCATGATCATATCAGTTTATGAAAGTTATTTCATCCTCCGCTGTTATTTAAAATATTATCAGTGCTCGATCAATTTGTCAGTTTATAGCTTTTAGACTTCGATCAATGCATCATTTTCTGATAGACTCAAATTAGTCAGAATTATTTCAGACTTAATCAATTAGTCCAAGATTTTGAGCCCATTCAGTGTGAACATAATTCTTCACTTTATTCTAGTGATGAGTGTTTAGTCCAATTCCCCTATTCAACATATGCAACGCTCAATTTCTCATGTTATTTGCTAATCAAACCAGAGCCATAAAACTGACTTACCTTTAACGAGGGCCATGAGCTATATTTACCCTCCGTGGTCACCAAATCAGAACCATAGACCAAACTTTGACTCTTTAGTCACCAAAACAGGGCTATGAACCAAACTTTGACTATTTGGTCACTAAACCTGAGCCATGAACCAAACTTTGACTCTTTGGTCACCAAAACAGGGCTATGAACCAAAATTTGACTCTTTGGTCACCAAAACAGAGCTATGAACCAAACTTTGACTCTTTGGTCACCAAAACAGAGCTATGAACCAAACTTTGACTCTTTGGTCACTAAACCCGAGCCATGAACCAAACTTTGACTCTTTGGTCACCAAACCTGGGCTATGAACCAAACTTCGACGCTTAGGTCACCAAACCAAGGCCATAAATGAAAGATTTAACGTTTTTTAAAGTTATTTCTGTTGCCCTCATGACTCAATATTTGAGAATGGAACAAATGACGTAGTTAATGAAAGATTCATCTGTATCAGTGTTGCTGCTGGTGCTGCTGATGCTGCTGCAGCTGCTGGTGCAACTAACACAACCTTTTGCTGTTTGTCTCTAAAAGATTAAACTTGATCCCAGTCGGAACGGATGAGAATTTTAGTGAGACGACAAATAAGGAAAAGCCATATGAAAAAATGTAAAGCGAATGCGTGAATAAAATAAAACAGCATGAAATGCTGATATAAAGAGTGGGGTCCGAGAGCAATTCGAAGGTTTAGTGTCCTGCACGCTTAGCGAGCGGGCAGGGGTCTATTCCTACCTCGACTCAAAAAAGATGAAATATAAAGAGAAGGGTCCGAGAGCAATTCGAAGGTTTAGTGTCCTGCACGCTTAGCGAGCGCGCAGGGGTCTATTCCTACCTCGACTCATGTGCTAAAAGTCAGAGAAAAGAGTAAAAACGAAAAATGGCAAATGAAGGAAAAATGGCTGGAGTTTGATTTGTTCCACTGGGTTTAAGTGTTAACTTGAAAAGACAATCAAACAGATTATTTAATGACGTATATATTTTGCATCAGCAGTTTAAAAACATTGATTAATAACTTTTATGAATAGGATTCCATAAACTACTTGCTTATATGAAACCTCTAGTAGAGAGTATTGAAATAGTCCACAATGGTTTCATTTAGTGACGTCATGTTGAATTGGTGAAGCAACATAAATAGCATTAATTGTTTTGATCTCAGCCATCATTCTTGTCCTTGGTTTGTGTTTGCCTTTCTCACGACATTTTGTGAGTGTGGAGGTTTGGTTCGGGTTTATTTCCTTGGTTCGGGTGAACCCTCGGTATACCTCCCCCTCCCTTACAACATTAGGTTCCTCAGGTTTGGTTTGATGTTTTGTAGATGAAACCTCTACAACTCAAACTCGCATCATTTGATGAAATGAAATCTGTTTACAGACGACTGCTGCAACTTGTCGTGAAACTGAGATATATTGTGAATACTTATTAGAGGGAGTAGAAATAATAGGAATAATTTGATGAAATTGATAAAGAAATCATCTGTAAAAATGAAGCCATGTGATTTTCAAGACCAACCCAGGCATATGATCATTTGAAGTCATCTGAATGCCTCCAAAATGTGTAGAGAAAGTATCTGTGAGTCCCATCAATGATGCAATTGATTAAGGATTTTGATTTATAAATGAAATTGATATGATCGTGAAAAATGGCAAATCGTTTTGTAGTTATTGTACAGATGAGTGGTGTGTGAAGAGGAGACAACAGAGTTGAGGAGGCATTGAGGTAGGGCTAGGTGGGAGGGCATTGAGGGAGGGGTCCAGGAGGGCGGGAGGGAAGGGGTCAGGGAGGGCGGGAGGGAAGGGGTTTGGGAGGGCGGGAGGGAAGGGGTCTGGGAGGGGAGGGTCGGGAGGTTAGATGAGTTAAAATGTTCTGATGTTTTAGTTAGACGGATGAGAATCTAATGAAGATGAAAGAACATTAAATCACTGTTCAATCACAGGATGAAGTAATGCAGTGATCTGTACTCTGTATCTGTACACAATGTTACATGTATCTGTAACTGTACAATCAGTATGAAATAAGTACAGCTGTTTAATCTACAGAAATCCTGTACTGTTTCTGTCTGATTGATTGATAATTTGAGATGTTACATTCTGCGCTATTGTCACTGATTATTGTTTCTTTTTCTTTTCAGAATGAAATGAATGCAATAGAATTTACTATTTAAACAGGCTCATTTAAGGTAAGTACAAAACTGGTAATGAATTTCTCCACAGAATTCTTCACAGTCTCTGTTGATATTTTGAATTATTTTTGAACTAAAAATTACTGTTTTACTCTCAGTTACAGGATGAGATACACACCGCAGCAGCAGCAACAGCAGCACTGGCAGTACCTGCAGTACCAGCACCATGCAGCAACAGCGCCACCAGCAACAGCAGCAGCACTGGCAGTACCAGCACCATGCAGCAACAGCAGCACCAGCAGCACTGGCAGTACCTGCAGTACCAGCACCATGCAGCAACAGCGCCACCAGCAGCTGCAACAGCAGCACTGGCAGTACCCGCAGTACCAGCACCATGCAGCCACAGCGCCACCAGCAGCTGCAGCAGCAGCACTGGCAGTACCTGCAGTACTAGCACCATGCAGCAACAGCGCTACCAGCAGCGGCAGCAGCAGGTAAAATCTGTTTGGAAATTCATTATTTTTAGAGAACTGTTCTATATAAATTATTCTATCTGTTTATGTTTCCAGCATTCAATCACTCAAAGATCATGGCTTAGTTTGATTTGGTGTGAAACTGCTCTTATTTCATAACAACTTAACTGACAATTTCTAAAATTTGTATTTAGGAGCTGAAATAACTGGAACCCTTGATAGAATCTGTGAACAGTAATCATTGGGAATTCACTTCACATTTGTTTAAGATGGACATCGCTTTAGATCCTCAAAACCGATACGGTACCGGTAAATATCTCTACAGATTCTAGTCTCTGTTTGACTGAATATTTATAAACTCATTTTCTGATTAGAAGCTACATTAATCAGTGAAGGCGAATTTTCAATCACTTCTATTCTGGTCAAAGTTCGAATCATCAAAATTATGCAACTGTTGTATTCTAGGGTCTAAAATAAAGCTGAACTTGCAGTAAACATTGCGCTCCACAAATCAATCAAGTCAGAAGCGGTGAGTTTTATATCGATTTATTGCAGTAATTTGTGGTGATCTTCAAATCAAGTCCAGAAAATGATGTTTTGATCGGTCAATGTTGGCAGGTATCAACGTTTTACTTGAGGACGCAGTCTAAAGCTACCATCAAACCTCTCAGAAATCTGCATATACTCGACACATTGTGATAAACTACTCATTAACCTGGTAGGTTTTCTGTCAATCGAACAGTTGCAGTTTCTATCTATTTCATTAACCATTTTCTGGCATAATTTTCTCTTTCCAGAATGCAATACGCCCAACACAAATTGGAACTGGAGAAATTAAAAATATTCACCTTCAAAGAGTAAAGAAGCTCTAGTTGCTGAAGCTGCTGCTATCGTTTTAAGAATTTATTTTCTCAGAAAATCATCAGTTCTCTTAACTTCATGACATTATGACTGTTGGAAGTGAAATCCTGCTAGATGGCACTGAACTTATCTGATATGAGTTTAGAAATGGTGAGTATTTCATCACTCCACTGTGCTCTAATTTCATAATATTCTAACATTTAATTATTCTGTACAGGATTTTTATGTGTGATTCTTAATTCTGCTAAACACAAGTTTGAAAATGATTGATTTTCTAATAGAATTTAGCCCCAATTTCAGACTGCTATAAATACATTACTTGGTATTTTCATAGTATAATGATTTTTTGCAGCATGAAATTTGTCCAATAGAACAGTTTGAAAAGTGATCAAAGATTGAATAATGGTGTTGAATTATCTAGAATTATAAGGTAATTATAAATTCTAGTTACCGAATTATGTCATGAAAACAATTCCCATTTGACTGTTAATTCAATCGAACATTTTCTATGTAATATTTGCTGATGCAAGTTTTCTCTATTCTAGGACGAAGTGGGGATCGGGACCAATTTGCCATTTGACAGGGATAGTGACCAACCATCTACCTGGAGCCAAATGAATATTGTTTATCTGTGCCGACCGGCACGGGCAGCCTACTGTTGTTCTGTTTGTGATGGTTTGATGATAGACTGTGTATCACATATCCATAAAAACAATAGAGTCATCCCCTGATTCGTCTCTCAAAGCTATGGTGTCATTTTTGCTAATAGAAAAATAGCCTGACTCGGGCATAGAATATATAATTTAAACCCTGCTATATGCAAATTTAAAAGGCAAAATTCATTTATCAAGAATCAGAATCAAAATAATAAAAGTATAATGAAGAAATAACTAGAACAACCTATACGCACAAAATAACAAAACCTCTCAACCTTAGCACTGAACACTCGCTTTACTTTCCTAATTAACTTGTTTTTCCCTGTTTTAGTTTTTCTTCAGACTTGATAATGGTCTCTACAGAGACTCCAAAATGTTGTGTCTTTTACTTCTATTAAGTTTCTATATAGTGGGTTTTAAAGTTTTAATGAAAATTGAAATTGAAGATTAAATGTAGCTGTAAAGCAGCGATAACTGGTTGCAATAGTTTGTAATTGTTTGTACCCCACGACCCAGTTTTATTGGTCTGGTTTTGTAAAAAATTGTATGATACACATATTGTATAATGATGTAATATGGACATGTTTTAAGTAACTCAATCAATGAAACCATAAAGTTGAAATATCGACAGGTTTTCTTTATTATGGGACTATAATATTTCGTGTGAACTGTTGTTCTGTTTTATTTGAAATAAAGATGAATTTTCTGTGTTGTTTTAGTTGTGATTACAGACGCCAGCAGTTTCACACACACTCAGTGCGTCACACGTAAATCCCACGGGTTCAGTTTCATAGAAATAATTTACTCATAAAACTTTACTCAATTCGACTTCACCGCCTCAATGAATGAATATTTTTGAAGAAACTGAGCCTAGGGTATAGAGTTTCACAAACCAATTGCGTTCAAACATTTTATTTTGAAGAAAAAAGTAAATCCCTAGTTGAAATTGATTCATACTTTCTCTGTGAAACTGGACTCGACGGGATTAAATACTCGCTATTCAGTGTGCGAAACTGCAGCATCTAAATCTGATTGAAACTCCGCATCATAAACCAAATCCTACCGATTGTACGGTTTCACATATACGGATTAGTTATCAAAGATCAACAAAAAAGAAAAACTGAGTTCATGAAGTTCATCTGTTTTTGTGAGATGTGATCCAGATAAAATTTCTTCACAAATTCAGTTAATGCATCCTTTTTTGTGAAACTGCGACCCCTGGTGTCTACTCGAGGGATTCATTTTTTCTTTCTTACCCTGGTATGCGAGGGATTCAATTCGATGGTCCAACTACTATTCTTAAAAGGGCAGGGTCCAGTTCCACAGTTGTTGAGTTAAGATTTAACCCTGGGCCCAGTTTCACAAAAAGGATTAAGGCCTAAATCGATTTAAGATAAACTGAATTAATGAAGAAATTAAATCGATTTAAGAGTTAAACCATTTTGTGAAACTGGGCCCTGGGGTAACTCATTGAAAGTGAATTAACTTTAACTCTAACTCACAACTGTGGAACTAGGCCGGGTGTGTTACATGACAATGAGGAATAAATATAGATAATTGTTGCTGTAAGTCGTGTGTGCGTTATTTAATCATTTTTCGTGGCGGGGTCGAACCCAGGACACCTGTACATCCTCTATTCAGTATCAAGACCACTCTGAACCAGTATCAGTAATTACTGGTTCGAACCCGGGATACCCCTGTACATCCTCCATTCAGCATCAGGACCAATCAGTTATCAGTAATTACTTTTAAGATATCAACATTTCACCGTACGGTGCTGCCTCTATGCTCATCGGTAGCGGGATTTTCATACACTAACGTTAGTCAACTCTGGCAAGCAAGGGTTACGGAGTATAGCTGGACAGCACGACGATTGCCAGAGTTGACTTCAGTTAGTGTATGGAAATCCCGCTAACGATGAGCATAGCGGCAGCACCGTACGGTCGGGACACCCCTGTACATCCTCCATTCAGCATCAGGACAACTTGGACCACTACTGAGTTCGAACCCGGGACACCCCTGTACAAAGACCACTCTGAACCAGTATCAGTAATTACTTGGTTCGAACGCGGGACACCCCGTACCCATTATGACGCGATTAGACACGTGTTCGATAGTCGTCCTCATTCAGAAGATGAATTTAATTGTGAAACATGGTCATATCCAGGAATAGTTAAACCCGGCCATCAATGTCTCGACTAAAACCGTGTCTATAACGATATTTTTATACTGTTAATCGTCATATTCATCTTCTTTACGATAACCTACAACGATACGATTTCAAACTGTGTTCTACCCGTACTCGTAGTAGGCCTAACTACCAATTTCACGTTGTTTGGACCCATTTTAGGACAGTGTAACTTCAACCTAGAGCGATTTCACCCACCCCGAGTGCTACTTGATAAAAGTTCCTGTGTATCAAGTTAAATCGTAATCGGTCCATTGGGTCAAGAGATATAGACATTTATCCAAAGCGACACCTATATGGAAAAGAGTGGAAATTGTTGCATACCAACCGTAAAGTAGATATTGTGGTTTTTATATATATTGAATAATGTCACCAACTCTTTTATTCATTTAGAAATAATCTACTGTATTGAGCGAAGTATCTTTTAAATAAATTGGCCTCCACTAGATAAAGCAAATATATGTGTTCAAAATATATAAGTTAGTATAGAATCAGTTGACCAAAAAATAACCCGAGTCAAACAGATGATCATCGTACTACAAAAACCTCGCTGGGCCAAAAATTAACCCCAACCTGAGGAACTAACCCTAACCCTAGATCGACCGTAACCCTAACCCTAGCAGGACTCGAACCATCGACCTCCAGCATGCCAGCCGAGCACGCTAACCACTAGACCGCTGAGTTCTGGTGGCTGTCCTAGTTTGTGAATACGTGTAGTCAGTGTGGTACAAGGCCAACACTAGGGTTACTGAGTTTATCAAACAGGCCAACACTAGGGTTACTGCGTTTATTAAACAGGCCAACACTCGCGTCAGTGTTTGTTTCTTGGTAATAGCCTTTTTAGTGCCCTGGGGCCAGTTCCATGGGTGATGGCTTAGGAGGTGAATCTAAGCTTTTCTCATATCGGTATTTGTACATAACTCAATCGTGAACGTCTTTCTGTATTCCAAGACTGATTCTATTGGCTAATACAGTCAAACTAAATCGTTTAATCCGCATCGGCTTAATCCGAATTTTGGTCTAATCCGGATAATACTGTGTTCTACCCTGTGTTCTACCCGTACTCGTAGTAGGCCTAACTACCAATTTCACGTTGTTTGGAGCCATTTTAGGACAGTGTAACTTCAACCTAGAGCGATTTCACCCACCCCGAGTGCTACTTGATAAAAGCTCCTGTGTATCAAGTTTAATCGTAATCGGTCCATTGGGTCAAGAGATATAGACATTTATCCAAAGCGACACCTATATGGAAAAGAGTGGAAATTGTTGCATACCAACCGTAAAATAGATATTGTGGTTTTTATATATATTGAATGATGTCACCAACTCTTTCATTCATTCAGAAATAAACTACTGTATTGAGCGAAGTATCTTTTAAATAAAGTGGCCTCCACTAGATAAAGCAAATATATGTGTTCAAAATATGTAAGTTAGTATAGAATCTATTGACCAAAAAATAACCCGAGTCAAACAGATGATCATCGTACTACAAATTCCTCGCTGGGCCAAAAATTAGCCCCAACCTGAGGCACTAACCCTAACCCTAGATCGATCGTAACCCTAACCCTAACAGGACTCGAACCTGCGACCTCCAGCATGCCGGCCGAGCACGCTAACCACTAGACCACTGAGTTCTGATGGCTGCCCTGGTTTGTGAATATGGTTGGTCAGTGTGGTAACAGGCCAACACTAGGGTTTCTGCGTTTATTAAACAGGCCAACACTCGTCAGTGTTTGTTTCTTGGTAATTTTAGTGCCCTGGGGCCAGTTCGATGGGCGAAGACTGATTCTATTGGCTAATACAGTCAAACTAAATCGTTTAATCCGCATCGGCATAATCCGATTTTTGGTGTAATCCGGATAATATTTACAGTCAATTTAATCATTAATATACACGAAAATGACTTTTAATCCGGATTTGCCGTAAAACGGATGAATTTTGTTGGTCCCAATGATCGGAATTAGTGAGATTCTATCATACCATTTACTCTCCTTATATAAAGCTCTAATGTTGGTCGAGTTATTAATTTCTAACAAACTAGTGTTGAGTGATGAATGAAATTTGACTTAAGAAAAATCTGTATTCCTCACATGCCGCAGTAAAATAGCAAGACTGCATCAAATTACAACCGTTCAGTGCTGCCCCATTGAATAACGATAGCGGAATTTCTGTGAACTAAAGTAGTAATTCCCGAAACCTCGAAACGAATGATTAGATTGGTAAAGAGCGTGGGTTTCATTAGAATAAATTCTTTGAATATTGCGTAGAATATAAAACCTAATCTAATCGAAAAGAAGCCGAGACCTGCACTAGACTGGTTGCCATTTCTACCTGCTAGTACAGGTGGCGGTGACCAGTCTAGCGGCGGGAATCCCAATCTGAGGTACACTATGACGCAATATCAAAATGGCGTGCTTTACCATATAACACGAAATTAAGCAAAAACCTCACCTAA
Source organism: Tubulanus polymorphus (assembly GCF_964204645.1). NCBI lineage: Eukaryota > Metazoa > Nemertea > Palaeonemertea > Tubulaniformes > Tubulanidae > Tubulanus > Tubulanus polymorphus. The sequence continues at coordinate 14,172,753 of NC_134034.1, forward strand.
TACAAACATTGCCACCCTCCTTCCCGACCCCTGAAATCAGTATTTCAATATATGGTAAGTGTTTGTAACATTGGTTTAAATGGCGAAAAATATTCCATCTCAGATATTGTGGGAAACCAAATTATTTCAGAGTCACATCCTACAAACAAACGATGCACTTGGTGGCGCTCAGTCAAGCATAACGTCATTCCATCCTGATATATCTAGACCACGATGGGCTTCACCTCGCTGTTTTGTGATGAATTTGTTCTAAAATGATTCCATCGACTGATTACATCAAACAGTGAAAACAGTGTAAGTTTATTTCATCTGTAGCTTAACCTATAGGCCTATTAATCGCAGTCAAACATGTAGGACACCAACATCCTCCCATGGGAGGGATTTGAACCTGATGACATTGCTTGCTACACTCAGCCACGGCACGAACCCCTGCCACACTAGACCGGGTGCGCAGGTACATGCGCAGCTTTACCGCGCGAAATCTTGCGGCACCAAACAGATTGCTCGTTAATCGCTGAGGTAAATTTCATGGAAGAACTATAAATGGGAAAACCCGGGCTAAAATAAAACTGAATTTCTGATTGGCTATTAATGACATCATCTAAGATGCGCGTGTAGCTGCTGCGCACTCGGTCTAGTGTGGCAGGGTTTCGTACCGTGGCAATCTGGATGCCATCAGGTTCGAGTCCCTGCCGTGGGAGGATGGATGCCTCTACTTGCCTCCATTCGTCTGTGATATTGATGATGATGATGATGATCATCATCGGTTTCAGAAACAGATAATATTTAAACTGTTCGTTTTTTCATTACTTTCTTGTTTATATTTCATGTTGAACTCTAGATGCAAAACCTAAACTGTGGATAGAAAAACCCCGTGAATAAATGAACTGCAGATTGGAGCGAACAATCTAATTTGTAAGTTTGAATTTTAGATTTGATATTTCTGCAGTTATTTCTAAGGAAAGAAAACAATCTTAGATTTGTCTATTATAGGTATCACTTCAACATGTTCAACGGGAATTTTGATTCAGCACAGGAAAACAAGAATCACTCTTGGATTCAGCACAGGACAACAAGGAATCAGTGTTTCACAATCAGACTTTTGGTTTTGCGCCGGACATCGGGAATCATTCTTTGATTCAGCACAGGACAACAAGGAATCAGTGTTTTACTACCAGACTTTTTTTGATTTAGCACAGGACATCGGGAATCACTCTTGGATTCAGCATGACATCAGGAATCACTATAGCCTATGTGGAAATTCAAGATAAGTAACATTAATCTTTATTTATCGGTTGTTGAATTGATTTTAAGGGACCAATTTTATATTGTTTGTTATAAACCATGTTTTGAAATGAAATCTCAGAACCTGTTGCAGTTATTCAATCATTTCAAATTTCTTTTGGTGAATATTTGACTATAATCAGTTCATGATTGGGATTGTTATTTCTGTAAGCGGGTTTACAGGTTTTCTAAATTGTGATCAACTAAAATGTTATTTCTAATCAATATGAAACTGGTTCCTGATGTCAATAATACATCTGTTATCAATCATGTTCCTTCGTAATAATCAGATCATGTGTATCTTAAGAGTTAGAATTTCTATAGATTAAACTGCTGTACTAATTTCATACTGATTGAACATTTACAGATACATGTAACATTGTGTACAGATACAGAGTACAGATCACTGCATTACTTCATCCTGTGATTGAACAGTGATTTAATGTTCTCTCATCTTCATTAGATTCCCATCGGTCTAACTAAAACATCAGAACATTTCAACTCATCTAACCGTGGGGTTCGGGAAGGGTGGGTAGGGTTGGGGGAGGGAAGGGGTAGAGGGAGGGAGGGTTGGGGTGGGGGACGGTGGGAGGGAAGGGGTCTGGGAGGAAGGGTGGGAGAGATGGGGTGAGGGAGGGCGGGAGGGAAGGGGTGTGGGAGGGAGGGCGGGAGGGAAGGGGTCCGGGAGGGATGGGGTCCCGGAGGGTGGGAGGGATGTAGGGGTGGTGGTTGGACTTGGGAGGGTGGGAGGGATGTAGGGGTGGTGGTAGGACTTTGGAGGGAGCGATATAGGGTGGGGGTTTAGGGTTTAGGTACAGGTACAGGTGGTTTAGTCGTAGTTTTAGTCTTGAAGTTCAGGATATTTCAGAAAATGTGTCCCATCTTTTTATTATTCTAAGAAAGGATTAATCATTATGAAACACGTGACTGCAACATGTCATGTTTCAGTTGTTATGCATGACAAGCTGTATAACCATCGGCCAATTGGACTCGTTCTATTTTACTAGTTGTTATTTCTATGAGACCCGGGTTTGATCCCCGGTGAGTGCGCACGTTATTTCACCGTCACTTCTCTCAATCGTTATGAGATAATTGCCCCAGATTTCTGAATTGGGACGTTTCAATTATGAGGGCCATTATTTAATGATGTCAGGAATGAGAGATATTTTTTGAATGATCACAAACTGCTCCTTGGCTCCGATCAAAAAACGGTTTCATTAATAATTCAATGAAACAACAATCATACGTAATAATTACTGTTGATATCTGGCCGTTTACTGATACATTTCCAGCTGAAAGATGTATTTTCTTCTGTGCTATTTTAAAAACGGCTGTAAATACTGAGAACTGTATAGGACGACTTAGAAAATTGTTGACGAGAGTCGAGATGCAGTTCACATTCATCGCTGCTTCCTCTTTTTTCTGCAGATTCTTAGACAGAGACCTACTCTTCATTTTTGGAAGAAGAGTATAGAACTCATTAGAATAAGTGATATGTTTTGTAATCACTTTTATTGACACAATTCTTCATTTGCCTTCATGGCACAGTATATCACTATTCATAGATATCTTTAATAATTAGTTATCCTTTTTTAAGATGGGACACAATTTCTGAAATAAACTGTACAATTTTTAGGTGGGACAAAGATTGACACGGAGATACTATTGTTCTATTATTATATTCATTTTAGAATAGGATGATATTCTATTTCTACCTGTGACTTATAATTCTATTCTAGACAGAATTTAAGGGGCTGCGAACTAATTATACTTCTATCAGGAAATATTTTACTGAATTTAAAAGCCGTAAAAACAGATGATCTTCAACCAGATGTAGTTTTTACAGTTAGGCTACGGCAATCTTCCTACTACAATGAGACTCTGATAAAGCGTGGGGGAGGTGTATCTAGTGTATTTTGCCATTTTTCACGATCATATCAGTTTATGAAAGTTATTTCATCCTCCGCTGTTATTTAAAATATTATCAGCGCTCGATCAATTTGTTAGTTTATAGCTTTTAGACTTCGATCAATGCATCATTTTCTGGTAGACTCAAATTAGTCAGAATTATTTCAGATTTTATCAATTAGTCCAAGATTTTGAGCCCATTCAGTGTGAACATAATTCTTCACTTTATTCTAGTGATGAGTGTTTAGTTCAATTCCCCTATTCAACATATGCAACGCTCAATTTCTCATGTTATTTGCTAATCAAACCAGAGCCATAAAACTGACTTACCTTTAACGAGGGCCATGAGCTATATCTACCCTCCGTGGTCACCAAATCAGAATCATAGACCAAACTTTGACTCTGGTCATCAAAACAGGGCTATGAACCAAACTTTGACTCTTTGGTCACCAAAACAGGGCTATGAACCAAAGTTTGACTCTTTGGTCACTAAACCTGAGCTATGAACCAAACTTTGACTCTTTGGTCACCAAACCTGGGCTATGAACCAAACTTTGACGCTTAGGTCACAAAACAAAGGCCATGAATGAAAGATCTAACGTTTTTTAAAGTTATTTCTGTTGCCTTCATGACTCAATATTTGAGAATGGAACAAATGACGTAGTTAATGAAAGATTCATCTGTATCAGTGTTGCTGCTGGTGCTGCTGCAGCTGCTGCTGCTGGTGCAACTAACACAACCTTTTGCTGTTTGTCTCTAAAAGATTAAACTTGATCCCAGTCGGAACGGATGAGAATTTTAGTGAGACGACAAATAAGGAAAAGCCATATGAAAAAATGTAAAGCGAATGCGTGAATAAAATAAAACAGCATGAAATGCTGATATAAAGAGTGGGGTCCGAGAGCAATTCGAAGGTTTAGTGTCCTGCACGCTGAGCGAGTGGGCAGGGGTCTATTCCTACCTCGACTCAAAAAAGATAAAATATAAAGAGAAGGGTCGAGAGCAATTCGAAGGTTTAGTGTCCTGCACGCTTAGCGAGCGGGCAGGGGTCTATTCCTACCTCGACTCATGTGCTAAAAGTCAGAGAAAAGAGTAAAAACGAAAAATGGCAAATGAAGGAAAAATGGCTGGAGTTTGATTTGTTCCACTGGGTTTAAGTGTTAACTTGAAAAGACAATCAAACAGATTATTTAATGACGTATATATTTTGCATCAGCAGTTTAAAAACATTGATTAATAACTTTTATGAATAGGATTCCATAAACTACTTGCTTATATGAAACCTCTAGTAGAGAGTATTGAAATAGTCCACAATGGTTTCATTTAGTGACGTCATGTTGAATTGGTGAAGCAACATAAATAGCATTAATTGTTTTGATCTCAGCCATCATTCTTGTCCTTGGTTTGTGTTTGCCTTTCTCACAATATTTTGTGAGTGTGGAGGTTTGGTTCGGGTTTATTTCCTCGGTTCGGGTGAACCCTCCGTATACCTCCCCCTACCTTACAACATTAGGTTCCTCAGGTTTGGTTTGATGTTTTGTAGATGAAACCTCTACAACTCAAACTCGCATCATTTGATGAAATGAAATCTGTTTACAGACGACTGCTGCAACTTGTCGTGAAACTGAGATGTATTGTGAATACTTATTAGAGGGAGTAGAAATAATAGGAATAATTTGAATAATTCAATGAAATTGATGTGATTTTCAAGACTGCACTAGGCAAATGATCATTTGAATGCCTACGAAATTGTAGAAAAGTATCTGTGAGTTCCATCAATGATGCAATTGATTAAGGATTTCAATTTATATATGAAATTGATATGATCATGAAAAATGGCAAATCGTTTTGTAGTTATTGTACAGATGTGTGGTGTGTGAAGAGGAGACAAGAGTGTTGAGGAGGCATTGAGGGAGGGCATTGAGGGAGGGCTATGATGGGAGGGCATTGAGGGAGGGCTATGATGGGAGGGCATTGAGGGAGGGAATTGGGGTGGGAATGGGGTGTGGGAGGGAAGGGGTAAGGGAGGGCAGGAGGGAAGGGGCGATGGAGGGCGGGAGGGAAGGGGTCGGGGAGGGTGGGATGGTAGGGGTCTGGGAGGGCGGGAGGGAAGGGGTCCGGGAGGGTCGGGTCGGGAGGTTAGATGAGTTAAAATGTTCTGATGTTTTAGTTAGACGGATGGGAATCTAATGAAGATGAGAGAACATTAAATCACTGTTCAATCACAGGATGAAGTAATGCAGTGATCTGTACTCTGTATCTGTACACAATGTTACATGTATCTGTAACTGTACAATCAGTATGAAATAAGTACAGCAGTTTAATCTACAGAAATCATGTACTGTTTCTGTCTGATTGATTGATAATTTGAGATGTTACATTCTGCTCTATTGTCACTGATTATTGTTTCTTTTTCTTTTCAGAATGAAATGAATGCAATAGAATTTACTATTTAAACAGGCTCATTTAAAGGTAAGTACAAAACTGTTAATGAATTTCTCCACAGAATTCTTCACAGTCTCTGTTGATATTTTGAATTATTTTTGAACTAACAATTACTGTTTTACTCTCAGTTACAGGATAAGATACACACCGCAGCAGCAGCAGCAACAGCAGCACTGGCAGTACCTGCAGTACCAGCACCATGCAGCAACAGCGCCACCAGCTGCAACAGCAGCTGTAGCAGGTAAAACCTGTTTGGAAATTCATTATTTTTAGAGAACTGTTCTATATAAATTATTCGTTTCCAGCATTCAATCACTCAAAGATCACGGCTTAGTTTGATTTGGTGTGAAACTGCTCTTATTTCATAACAGCTTCACTGACAATTTCTAAAAATTTTAAACATTGGGAATTCACTTCACATTTGTTTAAGATGGACATCGCTTTAGATCCTAAAAACCAATACGGTACCGGTAAATATCTCTACAGATTCTAGTCTCTGTTTGACTGTACATTTATAAACTCATTTCCTGATTAGAAGCTACATTAATCAGTGAAGGCGAATTTTCAATCACTTCTATTCTGGTCAAAGTTCGAATCATCAAAATTATACAACTGTTGTATTCTAGGGTCTAAAATAAAGCTGAACTTGCAGTAAACATTGCGCTCCACAAATCAAACAAGTCAGAAGCGGTGAGTTTTATATCGATTTATTGCAGTAATTTGTGGTGATCTTCAAATCAAGTCCAGAAAATGATGTTTTGATCGGTCAATGTTGGCAGGTATCAACGTTTTACTAGAGGACGCAGTCTAAAGCTACCATCAAACCTCTCAGAAATCTGCATATACTCGACACATTGTGATAAACTACTCATTAACCTGGTAGGTTTTCTGTCAATCGAACACAAACAAGTTGCAGTTTCTATCTATTTCATTAACCATTTTCTGGCATAATTTTCTCTTTCCAGAATGCAATACGCCCAACACTTATTGGAACTGGAGAAATTAAAAATATTCACCAAGCTCTAGTTGCTGAAGCTGCTGCTATCGTTTTAAGAATTCATTTTCTCAGAAAATCATCAGTTCTCTTAACTTCATGACATTATGACTGTTGGAAGTGAAATCCTGCTAGATGGCACTGAACTAATCTGATATGAGTTTAGATATGGTGAGTATTTCATCACTCCACTGTGCTCTAATATTCTGTACAGAATTTTTATGTGTTATTCTCAGGAAAGCAGCTGCTGCCGCCGCTGCTGCCGCCGCCGCTGCTGCCGCCGCCGCCGCAGCCCCCGCCGCCGCTTAATTCTGCTCAACACAAGTTTGAAAATGATTGATTTTCTAATAGAATTTAGCCCCAATTTCAGACTGCTATGAATACATTACTTAGTATTTTCATAGTATAATGATTTTTTGCAGCATGAAATTTGTCCAATAGAACAGTTTGAAAAGTGATCTAAGATTGAATAATGGTGTTGAATTATCTAGAATTATAAGGTAATTATAAATTCTAGTTACCGAATTATGTCATGAAAACAATTCCCATTTGACTGTTAATTCAATCAAACATTTTCAATGTAATATTTGCTGACGCAAGTTTTCTCTATTCTAGGACGAAGTGGGGATCGGGACCAATTTGCCATTTGACAGGGACAGGAACCAGCCATCTACCTGGAGATTGATATGCTGCCACTTGTTTCAGATCTGCAATTTTTAAGTTTAAAGCCAAATAGATATTGTTCATATGTGCCGACCGGCATGGGCAGCCTACTGTTGTTCTGTTTGTGATGGTTCACATATACATAAAAACAATAGAGTCATCCCCTGATCCCCTGATCTCTCAAAGCTGTGGTGTCATTTTTGCTAATAGAATAATAGCCTGACTCAGGCATAGAATATATAATTTAAACCCTGCTATATGCAAATTTAAAAGGCATAATTCAATTATCAAGAATCAGAATTAAAATAATAAAAGTATAATGAAGAAATAACTAGAACAACCTATACGAACAAAATAACAAAACCTCTCGACCTTAGCACTGAACACTCGCTTTACTTTCCTAATTAACTTGTTTTTCCCTGTTTTAGTTATTCTTCAGACTTGATGATGGTCTCTACAGAGACTCCAAAATGTTGTGTCTTTTACTTCTATTAAGTTTCTATATAGTAGGTTTTAAAGTTTTAGTGAAAATTGAAATTGAAGATTAAATGTAGCTGTAAAGCAGCGATAACTGGTTGCAATAGTTTGTAATTGTTTGTACCCCACGACCCAGTTTTATTGGTTTGGTTTTGTAAAAAATTGTATGATACACATATTGTATAATGATGTAATATGGACATGTTTTAAGTAACTCAATCAATGAAACCATAAAGTTGAAATATCGACAGGTTTTCTTTATTATGGGACTATAATATTTCGTGTGAACTGTTGTTCGGTTTTATTTGAAATAAAGATGAATTTTCTGTGTTGTTTTAGTTGTGATTACAGACGTCAGCAGTTTCACACACACTCAGTGCGTCACACGTAAATCCCACGGGTTCAGTTTCATAGAAATACGTAATTTACTCAAAAACTTTACTCAATTCGACTTTACCGTCTCAATGAATGAATATTTTTGAAGAAATTGGACCTAGGATACAGTTTCACGAACCAATTGCGTTCAAACATTTTATTTTGAAGAAAAAATTAAATCCAAGTTGAAATTGATTCATCCTTTTTTTGTGAAACTGGACTCGACGGTATTAAATACTCGCTATTCAGTGTGCGAAACTGCAGCATCTAAATCTGATTGAAACCCTTGAATCATAAACCAAATCCTACCGAGGGTACGGTTTCACATATACGGATTAATTATCATCAAAGATTAACAAAAAAGAAGAGTTCATCTGTTTTGTCATTTCGTGAGATTTGATCCAGATTAAATTTCTTCACAAATTCGGTTAAAAATGCATCGTAACTGCGACCCCTGGTGTCCACTCGAGGGATTCATTTATTCTTTTTTACCCTGGTATGCGAGGGTTTCAATTCGATGGACCAACTACTATTCTTAAAAAGGCAGGTGCGTTACATGACAATGAGGAATAAATATAGATAAATGTTGCTGTAAGTCGTGTGTGCGTTATTTAATCATTTTTTGAGAAACAACCTAGAATAGACACCCCTGTACATCCTCTATTCAGCATCAGGACCTCTCTGAATCAGTTATCAGTAATTACTTTTGTTAAGATATCAACATTTTACCGTACGGTGCTGCCTCTATGCTCATCGGTAGCGGGATTTTCATACACTAACGTTAGTCAACTCTGGCATGCAAGGGTTACGGAGTATAACTGGACAGCACGACGATTGCCAGAGTTGACTTCAATTAGTGTATAGAAATCCCGCTAACGATGAGCATAGCGACAGCACCGTACGGTCGGGACATCCTCTATCCAGCATCAGGACAACTTGGACCACTACTGGGTTCGAACCCGGGACACCCTTGTACATCATGATCACTCTGAATCAGTATCAGTAATTACTAGGTTCGAACCCGGGACACCTCTGTACATCCTCTATTCAGCATCAGGACAACTTGGACCACTACTGGGTTCGAAACCGGGACACCCCTGTACATCCTCTATTCAGTATCAAGACCACTCTGAACCAGTATCAGTAATTACTGGGTTAATACCCGGGACACCCCGTACCCATTATGATGCGATTTATAGACACATGATCGATGGTCGTCCTCATTTAGAAGATGAATTTAATTGTGAAACATGGTCATATCCAGGAATGTTTAAACCCAGCGATCAATGTGTCGACTAAAACCGTGTCTATATCGATATTTGTACTGTTAATCGTCGTATTCATCTTCTTTACGATAACCTACAACGATACGATTTCAAACTGTGTTCTACCCGTACTCGTAGTAGGCCTAACTACCAATTTCACGTTGTTTGGAGCCATTTTAGGACAGTGTAACTTCAACCTAGAGCGATTTCACCCACCCCGAGTGCTACTTGATAAAAGTTCCTGTGTATCAGGTTTAATCGTAATCGGTCCATTGGGCCAAGAGATATAGACATTTATCCAAAGCGACACCTATATGGAAAAGAGTGGAAATTGTTGCATACCAACCTTAAAGTAGATATTGTGGTTTTTATATATATTGAATAATGTCACCAACTCTTTTATTCATTCAGAAATAAACTACTGTATTGAGCGAAGTATCTTTTAAATAAAGTGGCCTCCACGAGATAAAGCAAATATCTGTGTTCAAAATATATAAGTTAGTATAGAATCTATTGAAAAAAAATAACCCGAGTCAAACAGATGATCATCGTACTACAAAAACCTCGCTGGGCCAAAAATTAGCCCCAACCTGAGGCACTAACCCTAACCCTAGATCGACGGTAACCCTAACCCTAGCAGGACTCGAACCTGCGAACTCCAGCATGCCAGCCGAGCACGCTAACCACTAGACCGCTGAGTTCTGGTGGCTGTCCTAGTTTGTGAATACGTGTGGTCAGTGTGGTACAAGGCCAACACTAGGGTTTCTGCGTTTATTAAACAGGCCAACACTCGCATCAGTGTTTGTTTCTTGGTAATTGCCTTTTTAGTGCCCTGGGGCCAGTTCCATGGGTGATGGCTTAGGAGGTGAATCTAAGCTTTTCTCATATCGGTATTTGTACATAACTCAATCGTGAACGTCTTTCTGTATTCCAAGACTGATTCTATTAGCTGATACAGTCAAACTAAATCGTTTAATCCGCATCGGCTTAATCCGAATTTTGGTCTAATCCGGATAATATTTACAGTCAATTTCATCATTAATATAGACGAAAATGACTTTTAATCCGGATTTGCCGTAAAACGGATGAATTTTGTTGGTCCCAATGATCGGAATTAGGGAGATTCTATCATACCATTTACTCTCCTTATATAAAGCTCTAATTTTGTTACAATTATTAATTTCTAACAAACTAGTGTTGAGTGATGAATGAAATTTGACTTAAGAAAAATCTGTATTCCTCAGACGAGGTATTTCATAGCCGTCGCGGGATTCTTTCTAGAGTAGGATGCGACGGCTGACATAGCCGACGACTTATATTTTGAAAGCCCTGCTGCTCAACATCATCACGTTCAAGTGACTTAAGAAAAAATAAGTTTCATGCAAAAGTCACGCATAAAAACAAAATATAGATATTATATCTAGCCCATTTGAAAAGGAGGGGTATTTAGAATCGGTAAGAAAAATAAACGGCTGAAAGTTTTGATAACGTATCAACGAACTATATACTAGATATTTGTAAACTTCCTATAATGATAATAATATATTTCCCTATAAAAACCTAAATAACATGATTACATTCGTTGATATTAAGAAATTTTTCCTACCTACAAAACTGCAACTTTTCACCAGTTTCCGACCTGATCCAGTTATTTCATAGTTAATCCCATCCTGAGTCAATTTAATTCCGTGTCCAAGTCTTTAAACGTCAGGCGAAATTTTCTATCAAAATTCGGTTGAAAATGTTCCAATTTTTTCAGTTCATACAATCTTAAAACTTTCCAAAAACAATTTCTCCGTAATGAACATACGATTCCCGATTGGATTAATTCCTTTCCGAGTAAAATCCAATCAGAATAGCGAAAGATGGCGCGCGATTCGACTGACATTACGATTTATTCGATGAAATCGAATTTCCCGGCGCCTGCGACAAGCCCAGGCACGCTTCAGTACGCGGCCGCTGATTGGCTAATCTATCTCAATTGGGGGATATCGTCTATTGCTAGTGCGCGGGATATTTCAATTGTGGCGTGTTCTATTGTGTTGCAACAATAGGGGGATGAGCTATTGCGACAGCGGGATGCGGGATGGGTCCATTTGTTACATATATCTTGAAATATCGAGCCGGGGATAGTTCCATCCTCGATACTTTACTGATTGAGGTTTTAGGGGTGTTTATAAAGGTTTATCGCCGTTTTTAATGATATCTGTAAAAAAAGAACTTGAAGATGCGACTACCCTCTCACTGGACGGGTCTATGTTTGTGATATCATTATAGAGACGGCGTCGCGCACGAGATAATATGATACATGTGACTGCAGCATATCATTATGTAGAAATCATATGGAGGGCAAAATTCTCTCGATTCTATCGGGCGACGAACGTACAACGAACAGGTTCGTAGATGAGACTCCTTTGATATACGATTAGGCGCCATGTACCGGTCGGGGATGGGGGCAAGAGAAGCGAAATAAAGGCTCAAAGTTACTGATCAAATAAGTGTCCGAACTCAATCAAACATGTCAACTTGAACCCAGGTAGCGATTAATGTAGTCCGAGGTTTGACTTATACCACATGCGGACGCGCGTCTGGGGACGGGGGTATTTGGGATGTGACAAATGATTATTCCAGTTTTCCTGCTGTTCGTCCGCTATCCTAAGAAGGGAAAAGAAGGGCACCAAAAGACCATGCATCATCAATCAGACCATAGTATAAAGAAATAATTAATATATTTCTATTTATTTCCATTAACACTACATAGACCTATATAAAATTGATTCTATAGTAAAAATGAGTTAGTTTTTGTATGGAAAGAAAATTTTGTGAAATTTGGTGTCAAATATGCGGACGCTGGAACCTGGGAAAAATCCTCTCCTTCAACAGCCAATGGCAAGTTACAGAGTTCAAATCACGGACACAGAGTTTAATTCATTGAATAAATTTCATTCTATATTTCCCATAGATGATGCATAAGAAATAAGGTGCATTGAAACTCCATTGATTATCAATTCAGAAAATAGATAAGGTTCCTCTAGGGGCACATAGGCCTATAGATATTGATATTGATGAAAGCAGAATGTAGCCTAAGCAATAATGACACTTTTAAGTAAATAATGCAAATATCTTTTCTTAATTTATAGCTTGATTCTGAAGAAAGGGGAGAACACAGTTATCATGACGGTTTTCATCATCATCTGTGCGGTCTGAAGTATCTAGGCGTCACCCGGGCTCAACATTACAGCCTCCAGTATCATCATTCGAGGTTAATTTTATATTTCTATGAAATATTTTGCTCAAATAAATTCATTTCATTATCATATCAATGAAAATAAGTGTAGTTATTCATTTCAGTATGAAATTTGGCTCTGTTTTGAGGAATTACTATTTTTCCAGACATCGGATCCAAAAAGTCACCTTGCCATCACCATGACAACGCACCAGTCAAAACAAACAACAATCATTCAGAAATGAAGCCCTGTAGATTCTCAAATTTGGTTTGTAGTTTGTTTTTATTGGTTGAGTAGATTTTGAATGATGCAAAGTTTACTGGAGACACTGGTTCTACCCCAAAATCATCTCAGTACTGATGGTAAACTTCACTGCCCCATCCCTGGAAGGTTTTTAGTCGCTCAGATTTTGTGATACAATGTGTTCAGATCAAAAAGAAGTTCACAATTCAAATTTCCGATAGATGGCGCCTGCGATATATAACTCATTGCCAATCGTCGCTATTAGCTTTTCCAGTAATTTAGTGGTTCAGCAAAATTCCAATAGGTGGCGAACATGTAACTAATGTATGTGAAGTAAGACACCTTGGTTCATCATCTGATCAGAATCACTGGGTTTGAACCTGGGACATCGCAACACAGTCATTGGGTTCGAACCTGAGACATTCCTCCAAATCCTCCAATCAGCATGAAACATCACAGTCATTTAGAATCAATAATTCATTCATTTGACGCGCAGTCAATTTCAGGTGTAGACGTGTCGCAGGTTTCAGTTATTGAGATCCTCCTCCATTAGACTGAAAATAAATCAAACAACGTTCATTATAACATCATTAGAGCAATTCACAAAAATCATATCAAATATTCGATATAAATAAGAGTAACTAAACAAACCTGATCTAAACATCACCTTCTTTTGAGTAGAATAAACAAAACTCTAGCGTTACGCCTACATCTGAAATAATACAAAACACTGAAAATCATTATTTCTGCATTGGATACAAAATTGAAAAACAGGATTCAACAGGATTCAAAATGTTTTGAGTTCCAAGAATTTCCATGTTACCATTCTTTCCATGCAGGACTTTAAGGTAAATTTGCTATAGTGAAACTGGTTTGTAGAGGTCTGTATAGGAGATTAGGACCTTAAGAAATATCTACCTGAATTGAAGGATCTCTTGTTCACTTCATCGCCAAACAGTTATTCCGGCTTGAACTTCCTGGAACGGGGTTGAATGCTCCATCTGCATCGATAGTAATGGTTTATATTAGGGTTTGATATATTTTTACCGATTGTTTCTTTAATGATGACGGTTTTACTAGACGTCTATCAGTGATTGCTGCTGCTCGTCGTGGTTAAACCTGGTCGCCAGGAATGATCCACTAGTGCCATCCACTAGTGCACACCCCAAGGTGGCAAACAGTTATTCGATTTATCACAAATTGTCACTGCCTAGATATTTGTTTAATATATTTCTTTGCTTGCACATGAACACGATTGGAAGGGGGCATGCATAAACCTGTCACGTTAGGGAAATCTGTGACTTAAGGCTTGTTTATGTCGACAAGCAACGCGACACCTACCGACTCCTCCCGACGCAACTGGGTTTATCGCACATTAGCGGCAACTATAGCGGCCTACGAGAGGCCACCAGTTGCTGCTCTATCGGTTCGACCTAAGCCGGCTTGCGACGGCAACCCGGCGCCTACCGACTCGTCGCAAGCCGTATCCGGCTAGTTGCCCGTGTTCTACTCCGGCCTACGGTAGGCCAACAGTTGTTTTCGATCGCAGCCGAAATAAGCTCATCTGCGACGTGACGGAACTGAGCGCAAGGGTTCCAGCCAATAAGAGACCGCATATACATAGTACAAATTATCACCGCTAGTTAGCGTCATTCGTAATTAGTCATAAACTTTCAAAATTCAAGAATTTCGAAACGTAAACCAAACCTTCAGCACGGCAGATGACTGGACCGAAGATTTAGAAGCGAATTGGTAGAATTATGGTGTGAGCGGCCATCTTATAATGATGTTGCTAGCACATTGTATTCAAAACAGAATCAGAGAGATAAAGATCTTAAAGGAATAGCGTTTCTAATAGATATATATTTCCCAATAATTCAAAATAAATCCAATTTATTCTCAAAATGCTTATCACGTGACCATTTGAGCAGTTGCAGTTGCTAGTAATCGCTACCGACATAAGCAGGGAAGCAACTGGGAGGATCTCATATCCCGCTAGTCGGCCTCAGTTGCTGCGAATCGGAGCGCAGTCGACATAAGCTGGGCTGCAATCGCGGTTGCTCTCAGTTGCGTCGGTAGGAGTCGGTAGGCGTCGGTAGGAGTCGGTAGGAGTCGGTAGGAGTCGGTAGGCGTCGGTAGGAGTCGGTAGGAGTCGGTGGGCGTCGGTAGGAGTTGGTAGGAGTCGGTAGGCGTCGGTAGGAGTCGGTAGGCGTCGGTAGGAGTCGGTAGGAGTCAGTAGGCGTCGCGTTGCTTGTCGACATAAGCCAGCCTTTAGGGTTAGAGTTGGGGACCCCCCCTTAGCATTGGGGCTATAGTTACGGTACCGTTTTTGGTGCTATTTCGAATTTTTTAAATAATTTTAGGAATATTTTCTGGGAACTAATACCGCTGTGATGTTGTGCTCGAACCCGGGATCCAAACATAAATCATATGATATGTATTGGTCGAATTGCAGCTGTTGTCACCGGTATCAGCGCAACTATTGATGCTTGATCTTATTGTTTATTTACTGTTAATAGTTATTTCACAGATCGAATCGATCCCGCTGATCCGTTGTTGCATTAGCCGCCTCAACCCCCCCCCCTCCCCCACATAAGAAAGGTTAGGGTTAAAACCCCAGATAGGGTTCAACCCCCCACATAAGAAACTATAGTTAGTAAGTTTTAATGAATACGGCTGCAGGTTGACAGTAAGATCGGCGACCAATAACTGATCCCTAGCCGACGGGTGGTAAGGGCGAGTCAATATTTATATCCTGTGTCTAACAGTTTGTATATTAAGAATTTCCATTAAATTGCTAGGAAAACACTTTATTCTTTGGAATTTCTAAGAACGAGAACAGTTTTCACCGTTTTGTATCGAAATTGTCCTTAATGTCATGTATCACGTGATATAACAATGTTCATCGATGATCAAACCTGTTACTATCAACAGCAACAGCAGCAGCAGCAGCAGCAGCAGCTGTCATACTGTTATTATTCGTTAATCAGGATGCAATAATTATTTACAGTAAATAAACAATATTATATGGCGTCAATGATGACAACACTCTCTCGGGTAACAGCTGGAAGCATTGAATTCATGAATGTATAAATAAGTAAATAACTTTCAGACAATTCAAATGATTGTAGATCGAGATTACAAACATGTCGTTCCTTGTCGGGTAAGTGATGGATATAGATTAAATAATGATAACATTTCAAATTGAACATGATTATTATTATTATTATTCTAATATTACAATAGGAGATGCTTGTTAGTATTATTGACCGTATTCCTAATGATCCATTCTTCATCGCAGACGTATGAGTTGGAGGTTCCTGCTAACAGTAAGTAGTTCAACTTTTATCATGTATATGTCAGGAGGAGAGGAGAGTGAAGAGGGGGAGAGGAGAGGAGGGAGGGAATGAGGAAAGGGAGAGAGGATTGGGAGAGATTTATTTCTATATAACAGTGTGGTTTAATTATATTTACAGCTCCATACAGTTACTGTTCAGTGAAAAGTGCAACCGGACCTGGCAAACAGATACTATACACATCTAATGATACCGACTTCACTTATTTCTATGATTTACGAGTTGGAAAGCTACCCGGATTGAGATATCAGGTGACTATTTTTGGTCGCTTTAATATAAACTCAGAAACGGGAAATCCTCAAGTTGATGCAGTTTATATAGTAGTATATCCACCATCATCCTACCGTGGTTATCGCTATGCTTGGTATTATATCATTCACAACGATGGCGAAGTTAGATTCGTAAGTAAAGCTATAAATATCTACGCCGCCTCAACCCCTTCCCATCTCCTCCTCCCTTCTCCCCTCTCCCTCCCCTCTCCCCCACCCTTCTCCCCTCCCCTCTCCTCCGCCCCTCTCTCTCTCCCCTCTTCTCCATCCCTCCCCTCTCCTCCGCCCTTCCCCTCCCCTCTCCCTCCCCTCTCCCCCACCCTTCTCCCCTCCCCTCCCCTCCGCCCTTCTCCCCTCTCCCTCCCCTCTCCCCCACCCTTCTCCCCTCCCCTCCCCTCCGCCCTTCTCCCCTCTCCCTCCCCTCTCCCCCACCCTTCTCCCCTCCCCTCTCCTCCGCCCCTCTCTCTCCCCTCTTCTCCATCCCTCCCCTCTCCTCCGCCCTTCCCCTCCCCTCTCCTCCTCCCCTCTCCTCCATCCCTCTCCTCCGCGCCGCCCATCTCCTCCATCCCTCCCCTCTCCTCCGCCCCTCTTTATCCACGTTCGGTTAAGTATTGCATATGTATTTATTTTTAGAATCAGATACATTTATCGATGATATCACTGTCTGATTTAATAGAAACAGCTGAACCGAGAAATAGATTCAAGGAACGCCATCAAGCACCATTAAAGATGATATATGGATTAAGTACTGGTCAATACGGTATAATGAGCAAAAAGGGACATTTCCGTGTAATATTCGATACGAATAAACGAATTATAAAATTAAAAATGGCTGCTATTAGTGGATTTACGGGCACAGCTGAAGGTACAGCCAGTAACTAAACAATATTCGGTGTCTAATAAATTTCTATTGTATTTTCGATTACAGATTCATTTGTTTCTATTTAACAGGTGCTTGTGTTACGGGAACACACCATCCAATGTTCTAAATTGTGAAGATCACGTGATCAATAAAATTAATCATATTGATCAAAATAAATTGTGGTGATTTTTCTAGTTTTTAGTCATTATTTGTCAGGGCTAACTCTCTCAATTCCTGTGGTGTAGTCGATTCGGGTCTATTGAATATCTTCTATGACTTGGGTGTGAAACGAGCTCAGCTGAGGAGGAAGCGTAGTTCGACCTTGATGGACTTGGACGGGGACAGGCTGGATCTGGGTCGAGTTTAACAAGGAAGGATTTGTGGTGAACGTGAACCATGGAGAACCGGAGTGGCACTCCCCCAACCCCCAAGGGGGCGGATCTAGGATTTTTCAAATGGGGTGGCTAACAAAACGTAATGAAGAGACTGCGACTAGCGAGCCGCCTAGCGGCGAAGTCCGAGCGACCGAAGGTCACAAGACGTGGGGAGCTCGAGGGGGTGTCCCTCTGGACATTTAGAAAGTTTTGAAAAATCCTCGGAAAAATAGTGCAATTTGAGCATTTGTGGGATGGTTTCAGTGAAAATTATGACACCCTGCTGAGCCGTGGCCAGGATGAGGTGTCGATTATTTTAATGAGATGATTGGGGGAAGCTTAGCAGGTCATTTTTCAAACATTTGTCATCATAATTTACAATTTGTCATGGTCTGGTGTTGGAGATTTTTTTGACACAGATCGGGAAAAAGTCAATTTTGATTGGGAAAATGACCGTTTATCGGATACAGATACGGCCAAGCGGAATGGCTGGAGTACGAGCATACGGCGTCAATACAAAGTCACAACGCTACTGTTAGTTCTGATTCTGAGGCAGCTAACATTCTTATTTCATCTTCTTAGATATATACTATTTACCCGAAAAAGCCCCCTATGAAAATTTTTTGGAAGGCATTTGAGGGGCTGACTAGCCACCCTATTCACCCCCCCCCCTTAGATCCCCCGGAGGTAGCATGCCTGGGGCAGCCCTATGAAGACACGCCACAGTAAATAAAAAAATTCCTCCCTTAATAAAAAATTACAAAAAATCATATTTTCAATCTTTTTCGCTCCTTTCAATTTAGTCACGAGTTTTTATCATAGGCCCAGGCCCGAGTGACATCAGTGGGTCGGTGTGAAAGAGCCACAGACATTTTAAGAAAATGAGGAAACCCTTCTAAACTGTAATGAGATTATCGGTGGATCAGCGGTAGCCGTGCGCTAGTGAATGGCGTACAAGTCACTTATTCAGGGTTCGAACCTACATAACCTGTGCTGGCGCTGCATGTCAGTCAGGTGACTGGTCAAAATGGCGGCTCCCATCGTGAACTGTTATATATTGTATACTTTGCTGAATATTTTGTTGTTTGTGACGTGTAACAAGGCTCCTGTTCCTGTTATTTGTGCTCCATTAGGATACGATGTGAAAAATCTATCAGCGTTAGTTTCAATGCCCTCACTTTCTAATAAACAACAGTATCAGGCCTTAAACCATATAGTCATTAAGTTTAGTTACCTACCCGTAGACGTAGTTGGTGGTAAGCTTTTTATAATCGGATGGGCTTATGTGGTTTGTGAAAATATCCGATCGTGAAACTAAATCACGGACAGGTTACTGACTAGCCTAAGCCAGTAACTGCGCAATATGATTCTAATTGATTGATCGGTATGACTGCACTTAAGGTGTCCCTAATGGTTATGTACCTAACCTTACCATAACACTATTCGGTAAAAGTGCAGATGCGCACCTCTCGTGGTTGACGCAATCCGCTGAATGACAGAATCCAGGCTTAAATCTTTCTACTCTCTCTAGTGTAGATATCTTAAAATTAGCCAATGGCAATGTACTGAATTGCTGATGACATTTTGAACCTGAAACAATGATATTTCATGTAATTGATTGAACCGTTTAAGCGGAGAGGTGCAGATCTGCACTAGCGCCACCCAGTGGATAGGTGACCCAAACTGCAGTTAGACCGATTGATCTATGCCGCCGGGGACGAGATGCAAAATCATTAACTGCGATCAATAAATTATGAGTACGTGATAAAACAAGCAGCAGCAGCAGCAGCAGCAGCAGCTAGGGTTAGCTCCTGCGTCGTTGGTGAATTAAATTGATTATTTAATTCTCGACATCTTGTACTTAACAATCATGTTTTGTTGAGGTATTATCCCCTAATAACAAATTGTATTGGAAATATAAATGACCTCTTGCAGTAATTTGTTGGTATATTTTTGCAGGGTCCGTTATTGGTATTTTGATTCACCTGGAGATAAATGTGTTACGAATAGCAGTAAAACATGTCGATTTTATACTGCGTTCTGTAAACAATTACCCAATCAATTGTCTACAAACTGTACTGACTCAAGCGTCTGTCTTCAACAAACAGCTCCACCAAATACAGCTTATAAAATAGCTACTTATAAATACAATCCATTCAATCATTTAGGTAAGTTTTCATCAAGACTGTGGGTTAGCTATACTGTGGGTTAGCTATTCTGTGGGTTAGCTAGACTGTGGGTTAGCCAGACTGTGGGTTAGCCAGACTGTGGGTTAGCCAGACTGTGGGTTAGCTAGACTGTGGGTTAGCTAGAATGTGGGTTAGCCAGACTGTGGGTTAGCCAGACTGTGGGTTAGCTATTCTGTGGGTTAGCTAGACTGTGGGTTAGCCAGACTGTGGGTTAGCCAGACTGTGGGTTAGCCAGACTGTGGGTTAGCCAGACTGTGGGTTAGCTAGAATGTGGGTTAGCCAGACTGTGGGTTAGCCAGACTGTGGGTTAGCCAGACTGTGGGTTAGCTAGAATGTGGGTTAGCCAGACTGTGGGTTAGCCAGACTGTGGGTTAGCCAGACTGTGGGTTAGCCAGACTGTGGGTTAGCTATTCTGTGGGTTAGCTAGACTGTGGGTTAGCTATACTGTGGGTTAGCTATACTGTGGGTTAGCTATTCTGTGGGTTAGCTAGACTGTGGGTTAGCCAGACTGTGGGTTAGCCAGACTGTGGGTTAGCTAGAATGTGGGTTAGCTAGAATGTGGACTAGCTAGAATGTGGGTTCGCCCTAGTTTACCCAGTCCTGGTAGTGGTTGTCTCTGCTGAGATCTACTACAATCCTAGTCTACATCAGACTCCCAGTTTTAGAGTCACATCGATTTAAAAGTATTGAGAAAATGTTGTTTCATGTCTTAGTGGTCTGTGGTACATCAGACAGTAAGGTTCTTGATGAAAACCCTGGTTGTGGATGATTAATTTTTATTGATATTTTTCATTGTAGAAGTGAATGGATTTAATGCAGATTTCCAGAATGGACAGGAAATCTCATTGTCCGGACAGCAAAAATGTAATCTATCAATTCTATACAGATTTCATTGTAACTCGAAGGCTGAATGGAATCCTAAAATATCTGATGGAAAATCAGGAGCTTCGATTCCAGGTCCAATAGATATTCAATTCAACAGAGCTGATTGTAAGGTAAGTCAGCTGGCTGGTCGACTGGTCAGTGCGTACCGGTCCTACTGGTATAAGTCAGCTGGCTGGTCGACCGGTCAGTGCGTACCGGTCCTACTGGTATAAGTCAGCTGGCTGGTCGACCGGTCAGTGCGTACCGGTCCTACTGGTATAAGTCAGCTGACTGGTCGACTGGTCAGTGCGTACCGGTCCTACTGGTACAAGTCAGCTGACTGGTCGACCGGTCAGTGCGTACCGGTCCTACTGGTATAAGTCAGCTGACTGGTCGACTGGTCAGTGCGTACCGGTCCTACTGGTATAAGTCAGCTGGCTGGTCGACCGGTCAGTGCGTACCGGTCCTACTGGTATAAGTCAGCTGACTGGTCGACTGGTCAGTGCGTACCGGTCCTACTGGTATAAGTCAGCTGACTGGTCGACTGGTCAGTGCGTACCGGTCCTACTGGTATAAGTCAGCTGGCTGGTCGACCGGTCAGTGCGTACCGGTCCTACTGGTATAAGTCAGCTGACTGGTCGACTGGTCAGTGCGTACCGGTCCTACTGGTACAAGTCAGCTGACTGGTCGACTGGTCTGTGCTACAGGAATGGAGGGGGTTCGTATGCGGCGTTTAACACATTCTAAATATTCTAGATTCAGATTCTGATTCTAATTTTGATTTTGATTTCAGGCGCGTTTTTAATCCCTTACACGATTATGTTGGCGTTTGTTGGAATTCCATTGTTTTATATGGAATTAGCTCTGGGTCAGTTCGCGTCTGAGGGTCCAATTACTGTATGGAAAATGGCTCCACTGTTAAAAGGTAAAGTCACTAACAAATCAACATAATTTCAATCTTGATCTAAAGAACTGTAAGATTCCTTGAAACCGATGAAACTCAGGGTAAGGAGAGGACTGATCACCTCAGGTATGCGAGGTTTTCAATTCGATGGTCCAACTACTATTCTTAAAAAGGCAGGTGCGTTAAATGACAATGAGGAATAAATATAGATAATGCTAAAAGTCGTTTGTGCGTTATTTAATCATTTTCCGAGAAAACCTAGAATAGACACCCCGTACATCCTATATTCAGCATCAGTACCTCTCTGAATCAGTTATCAGTAATTACTTTTGTTAAGATATCAACATTTTACCGTACGGTGCTGCCTCTATGCTCATCGGTAGCGGGATTTTCATACACTAACGTTAGTCAACTCTGGCAAGCAAGGGTAACGGAGTATAACTGGATAGTACCACGATTGCCAGAGTTGACTTCAGTTAGTGTACGGAAATCCCGCTAACGATGAGCATAGCGGCAGCACCGTACGGTCGGGATACCTCTGTACATCCTATATTCAGCATCAGGACAACTTGGACCACTACTGGGTACACCCCTGTACATCATCTAATCAGCATCAGGACCTCTCTGAATCAGTATCAGTAATTAGTGGGTTCGAACCCGGGACACCCCTGTACATCCTCTATTCAGTATCAAGACCACTCTGAACCAGTATCAGTAATTACTTGGTTCGAACGCGGGACACCCCGTACCCATTATGATGCGATTAGACACGTGATCGATGGTCGTCCTCATTTAGAAGATGAATTTAATTGTGAAACATGGTCATATCCAGGAATGTTTAAACCCGGCGATCAATGTCTCGACTAAAACCGTGTCTATATTGGTACTGTTAATAGTCGTATTAGGTGCCTACGGATTCATCTTCTTTACGATAACCTACAACGATACGATTTCAAACTGTGTTCTACCCGTACTCGTAGTAGGCCTAACTACCAATTTCACGTTGTTTGGAGCCATTTTAGGACAGTGTAACTTCAACCTAGAGCGATTTCACCCACCCCGAGTGCTACTTGATAAAAGTTCCTGTGTATCAAGTTTAATCGTAATCAGTCCATTGGGTCAAAAGATATAGACATTTATCCAAAGCGACACCTATATGGAAAAGAGTGGAAATTGTTGCATACCAACCTTAAAATAGATATTGTGGTTTTTATATAAATTGAATGATGTCACCAACTCTTTCATTCATTCAGAAATAAACTACTGTATTGAGCGAAGTATCTTTTAAATAAAGTGGCCTCCACTAGATAAAGCAAATATATGTGTTCAAAATATGTAAGTTAGTATAGAATCTATTGACCAAAAAATAACCCGAGTCAAACAGATGATCATCGTACTACAAATTCCTCGCTGGGCCAAAAATTAGCCCCAACCTGAGGCACTAACCCTAACCCTAGTTTGACCGTAACCCTAACCCTAGCAGAACTCGAACCTGCGACCTCCAGCTCGCCAGCCGAGCACGCTAACCACTAGACCGCTGAGTTCTGGTGGCTGAACCAGTTTGCGAATACGACTGGTCAGTGTGGTACGAGGCCAACACTAGGGTTACTGCGTTTATCAAACAGGCCAACACTCGTCAATGTTTGTTTCTTGGTAATTGCCTTTTTAGTGCCCTGGGGCCAGTTCCATGGGTGATGGCTTAGGAGGTGAATCTAAGCTTTTCTCATATCGGTATTTGTACATAACTCAATCGTGAACGTCTTTCTGTATTCCAAGACTGATTCTATTGGCTAATACAGTCAAACTAATATTTGTACTGATGTTGATAGTCGTATTAGGTGCCTACGGATTCATCTTCTTTACGATAACCTACAACGATACGATTTCAAACTGTGTTCTACCCGTACTCGTAGTAGGCCTAACTACCAATTTCACGTTGTTTGGAGCCATTTTAGGACAGTGTAACTTCAACCTAGAGCGATTTCACCCACTCCGAGTGCTACTTGATAAAAGTTCCTGTGTATCAAGTTTAATCGTAATCAGTCCATTGGGTCAAGAGATATAGACATTTATCCAAAGCGAAACCTTTGGAAAAGAGTGGAAATTGTTGCATACCAACCGTAAAGTAGATATTGTGGTTTTTATATATATTGAATAATGTAACCAACTCTTTTATTCATTCAGAAATAAACTACTGTATTGAGCGAAGTATCTTTTAAATAAAGTGGCCTCTAAGGATAAAGCAAATATATGTGTTCAAAATATATCAGTTAGTATAGAATCTATTGACCAAAAAATAACCCGAGTCAAACAGATGATCATCGTACTACAAATACCTCGCTGGGCCAAAAATTAGCCCCAACCTGAGGCACTAACCCTAACCCTAGATCGACCGTAACCCTAACCCTAGCAGAACTCGAACCTGCGACCTCCAGCTCGCCAGCCGAGCACGCTAACCACTAGACCGCTGAGTTCTGGTGGCTGAACCAGTTTGCGAATACGACTGGTCAGTGTGGTACGAGGCCAACACTAGGGTTTCTGCGTTTATTAAACAGGCCAACACTAGGGTTACTGCGTTTATCAAACAGGCCAACACTCGTCAATGTTTGTTTCTTGGTAATTGCCTTTTAAGTGCCCTGGGGCCAGTTCCTTGGGTGATGGTTTAGGACGTGAATCTAAGCTTTTCTCATATCGGTATTTGTACATAACTCAATCGTGAACGTCTTTCTGTATTCCAAGACTGATTCTATTGGCTAATACAGTCAAACTAAATCGTTTAATCCGCATCGGCTTAATCCGAATTTTGGCTTAATCCGGATAATATTTACAGTCAATTTAATCAACAATATACACGAAAATGACTTTAATCCGGATTTGCCGTAAAACGGATGAATTTTGTTGGTCCCAATGATCGGAATTAGGGAAATTTCATCATACCATTTACTCTCCTTATATAAAGCTCTAATGTTGGTACAGTTATTAATTTCTAACAAACTAGTGTTGAGTGATGAATGAAATTTGACTTAAGAAAAATCTGTATTCCTCACATGCCGCAGTAAAATAGCAAGACTGCATCAGATTACAACCGTTCAGTGCTGCCCCTATGAATAACGTTGGCGGAATTTCTATGAACTAAAGTAGTTATCCACGGGCCTTTAATCCAAGAGCGTGGTTTTCATTAGAATAAATTCTTTGAATATTGCGTAGCGACGGCCGACATAGCCGACGCTTATTTGGAAAGCCCTGCTCAAAATCATTTAGAATCGGTAACATAAATAAATGGCTGAAAGTTTTGATTTTGATAACGTATTAATGAACTGTATATACCGGGTACTAGATAACGTATACAATTCGGGTATAGAAAATGTTTGTATCCTTTGTTCTGAATGTTCAAGATGTTTGTAAACTTCCTATAATAATACTAACATATTTCCCTAAATACTAAACCTAAAAACATAACATAATTACAGTCGTTGATATTAAGAAATTTTCCTACCTACAAAACTGCAACTTTTCACCAGTTTCCGACCTGATCCAGTTATTTCATAGTTAATCCAATCCTGAGTCAATTTAATTCCGTGTCCAAGTCTTTAAACGTTCACAAAATCCAGTTTTCTGAGGAAATTTCTATCAAAGTTCGGTTGAAAATGTTCCAATTTTTTCAATTCATACAATCTGAAGACTCCATAAACAATTTCTCCGTAATGAACATACGATTCCCGATTGAATTAATTCCTTTCCGATTAAAATACAGTCAGAATAGCGAAAGATGGCGCACGATTCGACTGACATTACGATTTATTCGATGAAATCGAATTTCCCGGCGCCTGCGACAAGCCCAGACACGCTTCAGTACGCGGCCGCTGATTGGCTAATCGATCTCAATTGGGGGGTATCGTCTATTGCTAGTGCGCGGGATATTTCAATAGTGGCGTGTTCTATTGTGTTGTTACAATAGGGGGATAAGCTATTGCGACAGCGGGATGCGGATGTGTCCATTTGATACGTATCTCGTGAAATATCGAGCCGGGGATAGTTTCAGCCTTGATACTTTACTGATTGACGTTTTAGGGGTGTTTATAAAGGTTAATCGTCGTTTTTTGATGATATTATGTAATTTGGAACTTGAAGATGCCCTGTACCCTCTCACTGGACGGGTCTATGTGTGCAGCTGATGATATATGTAGCGATGTCATTAGAGGCGGCGCCTATGACACAAATCGTGACCGCATATCATTATATAGAAACCATGGAGTTCTCTATCGGACGACGTACAGGTTCGTAGATGAGACTCCTTTGATACGCCATGTACTGGTCGGGGATGGGGCAAGAGAAAGGAAATAAAGGCTCAAAGTTACTGATTAAATAAGTGTCCAAACTCTATCAATCAAACATGTCAACTTGACCCAGGTAGCGATTGGATGTAATATATCACGTCCGGGGACGGGTGTATTTGGGAGGTGACAAATAATGTTTATTCCAGCTTCCTTGCTGTGTGTGCAAGGAAAGCGGTCGTTCGCCAACTCACATCGGCCACTTATTTATAGTTGATATTACTAGACGTTAAAAATGATCATCCAGAGATTGTTAAACGCACAATCTGCATATAGGGCCTATAATGAAATCGTGGAAATTTCCATCGAATCGATTTTCGTCGCCAAAAACACCAGAAACTCATCAATTATTTTCCCACTAATTACATAGTGGTTTCACCGATATTTTCTGTGTACCGTCAGAGTTCGGCGCAGAGTTGAGGAGAACATTGATTTGTTAGACTGTAGCGCGTATCGAGAACCACGTGGAAACGGACGATGCTATTTTCGCAGGGTTGACTATCACTCATAATTTCTCAAGAAAAATATTTTAGTTGAAGTGACCATATCAATTTGACGGGTAACTACGCGATGATTTAATTCATTCCCCATATATATTATGCCCATATATGGTATTCGCCGGTTTGCTAAAAAAGACGGCGATTTCGATGGAATAATCATTTTCAAATGAAATTGCATATTTGACGTTTCACCAGAAAACCAACGCGAATAGAATCTGTTTCTAAAAAGGTTTATCTATTTATCATATGAAGAGTCGAGATCATCTTCGATTTTAGCCTGGTGGCTTCACGTCAACCAGCTGCGGATCAATGGATCTGTCGGCGTTAAGGCTCAATAATGTCCTGCTTTCCTGAACGAATCTTACTGCTTTTTTATTGGAATCTTATTGGACTTTTCTTGCACTGGTAGAATAAGAACAGGTTTTCCACTTTGAAATACTGTTAAGAATCTCACCCATCCACGCCTCCTTTTCACATGATTAAAAAAATGTCCTTTAGCCTATGTGTCACTCGTTCCAGAGTGGGCCTTAGAGCCGCCCCTGTGTGATTCTGAAAGATGTCTTTAAAATACTTGTACAGCGAAACAGCATGGGATTTCAAATATAGGACCTCGATTCAGACCTTTAACCAAATATAAAATAACGAAGCGCAAACAACGTTCTTAATTTTATCTTTCGATTCTTTTAATTTCAGGAAGAAAAGGATAAAATACGATTCGGACAAAATGCACTGATTTACAGAATTAACAGCCGTTTAGATGTTGATCTACGATGTATGTTGATTTTTATATGATTGTTCTGATGTAGAACAACACAATTTTCTAAATAATGAGAACTGTAGATTGCGTAGTGAAACGGGATAATAACGACATAAATACTGATAATTATTTGTGTGTCGATGACTATGAAGTTTATAAATCATCTCTCACATCAGGAACCACCGCCGCCGCCGCCGCCGCCGCCGCCGCCTATGTATTTCATACTGGAACAATAATTCCCATCTGGTTGAAAGACGCTGGAACAGAACTTCATCTGATGACGTTTAAAATGTTACAAAATAAGGTAAGTGGTCAAATTTCGTCCCTAGTTTCTGAACGTACAACACGCACAGCCATCACAACATTCAATGCCAGGCCCTAGTTTCACAAAAAAAGTTAAACTCAAATTTTTGGTGTTATTGCCACTGGTTACTTCATGTTTTCAATGAGGACGACAATTCAACCTTAACCGTTTTAGGCTTCAACTTTTCATGAAACTGGGTCCTGACCTTTGTTTTTTAATGAATATACATATATATTATTGTTTACAGTCAAAGTTCGATTAGCCAAAGAGTGATTATAATGTTTCCATCGCAGTTGAGCTAAGATTAGGCGTTGTTCTAAGAATACTTATCGGCGTTAAGTGAGCACTGACATTAAAAAGTAAAGCGTTATAACGAACTTTGGCTGTATGTCTTCGTATGCTCCCGGAAGGAATTCCTTTTATCTGAAAAATGAAAATGAAAAACTCGAACCCGAAACCTACTGTAGGTAAGGGGCTATGTAAGTGAACCACTGCGCCACAACGCACGGTGAAAACAGCGTTCCATTATGAGACTAGTGG
Source organism: Tubulanus polymorphus (assembly GCF_964204645.1). Lineage (NCBI taxonomy): Eukaryota > Metazoa > Nemertea > Palaeonemertea > Tubulaniformes > Tubulanidae > Tubulanus > Tubulanus polymorphus. Next base: position 14,200,887 of record NC_134034.1, read on the forward strand.
TCAGTGTGACGACCATTAGTGGTGACCAGACATGGTCTGATGACTGGAACCGTTTCTTCTCACCAATTAGGTCTTGTGCCTAACTGAAAGATTAACAAGATTCGAAAAGAATATATTCAACTTAAAAATTACTTTTTATGATTTTTGTAGTCGTGTATATTGTCAGTATGTGTGTTAGTGTTGGTGATACTGATACTGCAGGTGCAGCAGTCCTCAGCAGCTGGTAAATGTGGCTGTACTATGGACCAGTTTACGGCTTCCGCTACCGTCAATTATACATTAGGAGAAAATGGAAAGTATGGAGTTTATCAGAATTGGGTTCGGTAAGGAGAACATTATCTGAGTATATATTACCAGGTGACGGATGTGGGTCCGAGGGGCGTGATAACAGAAAGTGTACCTGTGACACACGGTACCTGTGACACACGGTACCTGTAACACCGGGTACCTGTGACACACGGTACCTGTAACACACGGTACCTGTGACATAAGGCGGACCCTTCAATCTGTCATTTTATGTAGCATATTTTTAAACTGCATAGTTCAACATACTGAAACTCTTAACGTATTTATTGAAAAACACTTAAATAGTATTTTATATCACCTCTTCATCAGTGAAACCAATTTACACTTTAAAGGCTCTTGATTTCAAACTAAGGAAGTAATTACATCTATGTATAGGCTGCTTTTACTGCGTGGGTTCGATTCCCAGCCTCGTCACCAGAAAAAAAAAAACTCCAATCGATCATCTCCAAAAAGGAATTTCTGAGCACCAGAATCCGGTTGCGCAGAGAATATTTACTTACTGTCAAATTTCAACCGATATTTGTTGAACCTGAACTACTGTGGAACCTGAACTACTGTGGAACCTGAACTACTGAGGAACCTGATCTACTGTGGAACCTGATCTACTGTGGAACCTGATCTACTGTGGAAACCTGACCTACTGTGGAACTTTGGATCGAGATCATTCTGATAATTATGTATAGATATTGATAATTGTTTTCAGATATTCGATTGACAACAAAAACAAGAGAATGAGGGAAGATATTCGAACTATTTCCGGTAGAAAATTATCCACTGTCGTCGTCGATTTAAAAAAAGTACGTCATAAAATATGAATTCATATGTATGTATATAAACTGATAGAAAAAAATTTCACATTTGGAATTAAAAATGAGATAAGGTTCTCCTTTAGTTGATGGTGTATTTTGACTATATCCTAATATATACACCATTTAAAAAATTTGAAAACTCAAACTTATTTTAAGTAGAAAAAAAATAATTTAAAAAAAAAGATAATTTTCTGTGATTTCTAGAAAGTTGGATGGGTGACAATTCCTGGTGTTTTCGATTGCGCTGTATTTGTACCATTGGGTGAGATGGATGACAGATGCTTGTTTCGTAAGTTTCATCTAGTCATCTGAATGGTCACCATTATATATCAACTAATGATCATAGTTTCAGAATTTAACGGAATAAAGGTAATTTAGGGTTAAGGGGTTCCGTTAGGCGACGTCACACTCTCAAACGAACTAACTGTAGGCCTATCAGTGTGTTTAATGCAGTTACTGTTAATCTCATTAGATTAACGGAACCGCGATAGCCGTAGTACGGATAGATACATAACCAACTAATTAATCCTTTGATAAAAAAATCATTTGTCGATAAAAACGTTGATTCTGGACGCAGGTATAATAGCGCCTGTAATTTGTTCATATCATATAATATGGTGTATTTATGTAACTCGAGTGGATAGAACGTGACGTCACTACTATTCGTTTCAGGAAAAGGAGAAGAATTTGCATTGCACGATTTCGATGTTGAGAAATATGAAGTGAAATTGCCTCATTTCCCCGGAAAACTCATCGCTACATTTGATAAGAAGTCTTGTTATCCGACAGAATTTAAAATCACTTCAGCCTACACGTATTCGGGAAGTATGTTTAATTCTTTATGTACAATATCACAATTCACACCGAACTCTCAACAACCGCCAAGTGTTTTTTACTGCATTCATTTTTGTGTTGGGATTTTCTCTCATCTCACGTCATTCGAGATATTGACCAAATCGTGTTGATATAATGTCTGGTTGCAGTTTAGTTTTTGTGTAGATTAAATTGCATTAGATGCTGTTCGACGGAAAACTACTGAAGTAGTTCACTTAGCGAAGAAATCCTATACTCATTTGAGAGCACTCGAAAAAAGGATGAAACATGTTTTTCACTATATCCTTGTACTAAATGAATGTTATCGGTTTTTTATCAGATATTAAGATTTCTTGTAATGAGTTGATGAAGGGAGCTTCAATACAATTGAACTATTGGATCCAGTTCCGCAGTTGCCGGTTAAAATCAGTTCATTTCCGATGAGTCAAATCTGAACTCACAACCTGTGGAACCGTAGATATTTGAGAAACTACATTGTTCCCTCTCCAAATTCTTCATTTTCAGCTAAAGTAGAAATGCTCGCTAAATTTGATTTCATTTCGCCGTACGTGTACGATGGAGCGTTTGACTCTTTGTGTGAAGGAGAACCAACTATGGTAATGCAGGTAGGATTTTACTTTCCATATCAAAACGATATTAGAATTTCTCCAATACCAAATGATTTAGTACAAAATGAGACAAATTTTCATCCGATTTTGTAAATATTGGCACCTATTTTATATGAAGTAGATTTACAGTTTGAATTAATGTTTTGTTTTCAGACGCCCAGTATAAATGGTAAAAGTGCGGCTGATATAGCGCAGGTTATATCGTACTTCAGCCGTCGTTAGATTCATGAAGATACCAAACACCCAGTGGATTAATATAGGTACTGGTTATTAAACTAGTTATTGGGCAACGAATGTATCAGAATGCTTCAATGACTGGAGTAAAAAACTATTGTTTTCCTATAATTGAATGGCACTTACCTCGCTACTAATGAGTTGCATATGTCCATCTTTGATAGTATTTGTCTATACCGGTACTTACCACAGCAGTCTCAATAACAATGTCGTATAACTATATCATTCACTATATATACATCGGTACAACCAGATAATATAGCTTTTATATGTATCTACCTTTAAATAGATTTGAATGTTGTGAATTTGGTACGTCTGATATATGGAAATTAAATTCCTTCCATTTTTGTCGTAATTCTTATGTGAATTGAGGCCGAGCTACTCGAAGCTTCATTTAAACGAAGGTTTTCACATATTGTAAATAGTAACTTTCGTTAGTTTAAAATGTCATTTCAAACTAGATATTATGTAACCTTTACAAATGAATCGAAATACATCGAGAATGGTTTGCAAGAAAACGTTTTTGATTTTTTTTCTTCTTTATGACGGGACTCAGTTCGACATTTCTGACGAAACTGGCTCCAAATTCTTACCGTAACACAGCGAGATATCACAGTATTCTTTGACGACTGATCCGTTTAAATCGACCAGGCAGTATAAACCTCTGACGTCACGAGTAGGATTTCTACAATAGTTAGCCGCGTCATATTCGGTCGGGTCTGGGAAATCTGAGGCGTTAAAATTAGTTGCGGATTGCCAGTTTAAACACTCTTTACCGCTGATAGATTTCCAAGTTCTACCCGTGTAATTACTACCGAGTTCATTCATTCTACACTCAATAGCCGGCTCTGAAATATTCAAATAATTCTAAATCAAAATCTAAACAGTGCCCTGAAAATTAAATTCTTTAACAACGAAGTCAATTCTAAGAAGGAAGAGGTCCGTTTGCTTTTGATCCTTTTACTAAGGATCAACTGATCAGTATTCAGACCTATTCGGATTTAGAGAAGTGAAGGATTGAGAATTGAGATGATTTACCGCAGAATGGTATATTACAAGTCTCCCAGTCACGTTCTCCGAGCCCGTAAGCACACCACGGTCCTGTAGAATCTAGATCTGGATTTCTGCAATAACTTGTATTCATCGTTTTATCAGAGAACTGATCGGCTTTATAATGTTCTTCGTGTGTTACCCACAATAGACACGTTAAACCGGACATAGTCTTGTTCTGATGACCGATATAATTAAACCCTGTTGCAGTTTGACGACAATCCATCGTCACATCGACATCTAAAACCACATAAAGTTGAAAATATCGTTTGTTATTGTTTTCGTACTAATGACTGGACACTGTCTCAGCTATCACCTTTACTACCACAGCAAGGCTATATTTAGGGGACCAAGGTGCGCGAAGCCCCCTAGTTTTTGCCAAGTTGATAATATTGCTGTTCATTTTGTTTTAGAATCTATCAATACGCTCAGACGTGAACAATTTGTTTTATTTTCTCGGTGGGAAGAGACTCCCAAACCCCCCTTAAATGCTTCGTACTTACGGCACTCTATTCTAAATAGGATCCACCCCTGACAACTTCCGTCATCGGGAATAAAGTTATTCAAACATAACTCTGCACTGGAAGTTACTATGTGTGGTTAGTGATAGATTCTCTGACAGGGAAACACAATTACAGAGAGAGAAAAATCTTATCTGAAGTCGATTAGAACGAATAATAACAGGAGGAATATATTTCGCTTGATATTGATTATTGTATAAATTCTGTAGAAAAAACACGTTTTATTTGTGACGAATGTTAATTTATTATCGATTCCATCCTCATGAATCTATAGATAATAGTTTGGACGCAGTTTATTTCTATGTTTTTTCACTCGTGCGATAATGCATACGAGCAATTCTGCTGTTATTTGTAATATAGTATTAAATATTTCATTTGCCGCTTGTCAATACGGTACTGAGGCTGCGATGAGAGTTTTAGCGATAAACTGCGCTTACTGTAGTATGTTTTATTCTTTTAGTATAGTTCTGAATTCAATACGTTGATGGATTTCAAAGAGTTTCCCTTAATGAGAAAGTTATAATTGATGATCCTGTCTGATCGAATATCGGATATAGGAAATCAGCAAAGCTTTTAAAAGCATACATTTTAACGAGATGATTGTATCCGGGTGATAGTTAGACAGCCGGAAACGTGATAGAAATTTTTTTAAATCTAAAATCTGAGTACTAGAAATTACTCGATGAATCTTTAGCCATTCTAAACTTGCAAATATAAATTTCAATGCTGAAATATCAACTTTTTTCATAGAAGTCACTGTGACGTCACTGAGAACAACCGACGTCTGAGAAGCACTAATACAATCGATAGGCCTACGGTTTTTTGTAATCTGAAAATGATTAGAATTTAGATAAGTTTATAAAGATTATAAGACTCTTCACCTGATAAAAATGCTGAAAAGTGCATCAAAACTGCAATGATCCCCGTAATTATCCGCGTCGACATTGACATTTCGCGGGTACTCCGGCACCCCAGCAGGTGGAATCAGGACAGTTAATCCTGAATTCTTTTCTGATTTTGTGTGAAACAAAAATGCTTGATTACTTTAAGAAAAACGTTTCTTTAGATAACGCTGAATTAAAACCACTCGTTCTGAAAACTACGCCGTGCCGAGCGACTGACCGCGGAGTCCGAGATTGAATCGGAGATACCCACAATTTTTCCATACCGGTAGCAAGTCCAACCTCCAGGTTTTCGTGTGGAAGTCCAGCTTCCAGATATTAGTGTTTGGTCACATGATCACAAAATGGCAGCGCCCATGAAAATATGAATATTTGCAAATATTTTTCCGATCTAACACAAATAAACTGATTAAAACTAGATAAATAGCTCGAATAATAACAAAAATGTAACGAATCTTTCTATCGAACACAATGAAAGGAAGTCTATTTATAATACCAGCTCTCGGTGTTTTAGCTATTGCTCATTTTCTGTTGAAATACGCGCGGAAAAAAATCCGACAGATACGAGATGAAGCTGCGTTACCTTCAAAAGCGGATTTAATTCCAGCTCTGAGCGGTAAGTCATCAGAAAGTATTCGTAGGGTTTCAACTGATTTGGTTGTTTGTAATATCATGTTGGATAGTTTGTCTAGCCTAGTCTGAATACAGAATACCAGTTGATTATGGGTTGTTTGGGAAACGGCGGTTAGAAATAGGTACTAGACTAGCGCAGGGTGGATGCAGAATGAGAGAATTGAAGTTTTGTATGTCAGCATGTCGTCTGTCCTGCAGGAGTAGCTTAACCTTTGAATGATCCAGGACAATGATCTAAACTAATGATTTGTATGTTTTTATTTTGTAGGAGTTGATTTAAATTCACTTGCTGTTTTATCTCAATCGAGTGATATCAATCTCAGACGATGCGCTGAACAATTTATTGTTGAAAGATTCACATCGAGAAGTAAAACTTACTGCATAAGTATTCTGAATCAGGGGTGAATCAAGGGCTGATATTGAAGAACTGTTCACATCCCAAAAGGGAACTTTCAAGTCCAAAGTTCAATATTAGGGGTACAAGCCAAGCATCGTGCTCAAAGAAAAACATGGTTTCAAAATCCTATCAATTCATGATCACTGAAAATAATGATCTATTTAAAAAAACAAATTGATTTTTTTTTCATTGATCTACATTATTCATGGAGATTTAAGTTTAAACATTATTTCTAAATCTATTTAATCTCTTAAAAGATTTATCAGCTCCATTCGTACATAAAACTGTACATAATACTGTACATTGCAAGTTTCTATTGTTGGTGAAATGAAAAAGGCTTATAAAAAAATTAAATGAACTTATACAAGTATCAGCAGACTAGGTCCCCTGGTTCCACCCCTGTGCATTCAATCATCAATTGAGACCGAATTTCAATAAAGATGTTAAGTATATTTTCTGTATGTTTTCAGAAGAGTATCTCGAGGCTCTGTTTACGGAATGTTTAAATGGAGATACGTTGAAAGGTTGCACGGTGTTAATCACTATTTTGAGTAATGGATATTGGCCGGTAGGATTCGATACGGTTACTATGGTAACGATGGCTAAAGTTCTCATGCAACATTCGCCTAAAGAAACCTCGACAAAACAGTTAAGAATTGATCAGTTGGCGACTGAAGGTTTATTCACTAGTTACGCGATGGAGTATAATCCATGTAAGAGAATTCAATATGCAAACATTTTATAACTCACAGGATTTTTTATTGTAAAAAGTGACCAGCGATCTTACATCAACATTCTTACAGATCGGGGAAGTCAGCAAATTCCTAATTTCATTTTTCCTGCGAGGAAAATCTTGGAATTCAAATTTTTGGAGTTTAGCTGTTCTTGCTGGTGATAAGGGGTTCTAAAAACCTCTTGTAAATAAACAGCCCTCACTTTGGATTTCTTATAATTCAATCAGGGAATTTTTGGTCGACCGTCAAGGAAGAACCCTGTTGTCAAATTAATTTCGCTATTTTTTCATGCTGAAAATTTCGCTGTATTTTCAAGGTTTATTCTTTAATCGTCATATGAATATTTGTTACTATTATTATTTTGCAGCTGAGAAGTTGAAGATGTTGGTTCGAGAAGTTCCTGGAATAGCGTTTCATTTAATCGATAGATTAGAAGTATCTCGTGATAAAGATATATTGCGTTTTAGTTTGTTAATGGTGCATGAATTTATTTCTCTGGGTTCGTTGAATGATTTTCAGAGTCTGAAGTTAAGTTCGTTCCGCAGTTGTGGCTTGAGTTTGGATCTAGAGCTTGAATTAGTTCATTTTCATCGTTTAGAGATCAATTTGAATCTAGAACTGTGGAACTGACTCAGTAATAACTTCCTATGAAATCCCAATTATTCTTGTTTACTCTTAATTTTAGAAGAAACAGAAAAATACATCGTCATTTCTGATGGAGTGAAAATTTTATCCCAAGTATTCAACAGTCAACAGGTACAGAGATGAATTCAGGATCAAGTTTCACAATTTTGATACCAAATTAAATTATAATATAAGAGAATTCGACTTTAATTCATTTTCAGAATTGTTAAGACTAAGAGTCAGATCGTGGGGCAGTAGAATTATTGAACTTGCATCTTAAATATGTCATTTTCATTTTAGGGAGATTCAAATATGCAGAACTTATGTCTTCAATGTCTCATAGAATTGGCTAGTAAATATCCAATTGGTAAGTCAGTCAGCTAGTCAATCAGTCAGGTAGTCAGTCAGTCAATCAATCAGTCAGCTAGTCAGTCAGTCAATCAATCAGTCAGTACTGTCAATAAATGAACATGATGAATAAAATTGATCTGATTTCTTTTCAGAACCAGTTATTTTTGACATGCATCGTCAGTTAATTGCTTGTTTACGCACGACGGATGAAAATGAAAATAAACTGCTCATTAAACACGCATTAATGATGCTTTCAAAACTGAAAGGTTTGTAAGTTTTTAGAAAACAGTTATGAGTTATTAGAGTAAACTGAATTACCGGGTATTCTTACAATATTAGTTCTGATATTGTTTTATGCATTAATAAGTTGATTAGTTTTGAATTGTTTGTAGTTGAGAATCTGTGTAAGATAGCTGAGATTCCTGGTATTGTCGGAGCATTCAGCAGAAATTTGTCCGGTCCATTAGATTTACAACAACAAGTATTACAACTTTTATTCAATATCGCCTGTGATTCTGGTACGTCACTATTCTATAGATACAAATGAAAACTTCAGTTTTTCTTGTGCGCTGATAAAAACATCTCTAGTTATTGTTTGTTTCATTTCAGTTACATTTAAACAACAAATCCTGAATTGTCATGATATAATCAATGTGTTGCCTGTACTGTATCAGAGCAGTGATAAAGAAGTTTGCTCTTATTCTCTGGCTTTAACTCATTGTTTACTTTATGATGGTAAGAATCTTATATATTATGAAAGCTCTGTAGTGCTATATTCCAGGGCCAATCTAGGGGTATATTCAGGAGTCCAGACTCGTGCCTTCCTATTGAGATTTTCCTTTTCTTAAAACCTGCAAATTTGACACTCATCCTTTCAGAAATTGCATGTTTCCAGAGTGTTTCTTTAATAATTTCTAATACTAAGTGTGGAATTCAAACTTGAGACCTTCAGAGTGGCTGCTTCACTCGAGGAATGGCTGCCCATTCTTTATTGTACCATTCGGTTGCAGTATTTGATTTCCCAGTTTGATAGTTTGAGATTTTTTCGATATTTCAGCTGAAAGTTCTGTGGCTTTGAAACTAGTGAATTCTAATGATAAGATAGTATCAAGTCTAAGCTCATTAACGAATCTACGTGGTGAATTAGCCATACATGGGATGGTTGTTGGAATATTAGCTGTATTCTGCTGTTCCGGTTGGTAAACATAAGCATTTGGCCGCTGAAAAATCAAAGCTAAGTCATAATGAAATAAAGTGTCATAAACTAATAACAGTGCAAATGATTTCATCTTGTAGAGGAAGCCATTTTGAAAGTGATGAAACATGCCAAAGCTATTCCCGCAATCATATACTTTGTTAAGTTGTATTCATCCGATAAAGATATCAAGACAAATGGAACAGGAATGTTACTCAATTTAGCTATGACATCAGGTACGGATAATGAAACATCCCTCGTTCGAGTTTTTATCAGTTCCTGTATCAGTCAGATTAAACTAGTTGATTTATTTTCTATATTTTATGACAGATGCGAATAAGAAAGCTATTTTAGAAGCTGGTGGATTGTCAGCATTGTTAGACGTAGCTTGGGAAGATAATGAAATGGAACTCAGTACGATGGCAGCTAAAACTCTAATCATTCTAGCTCATTCAGGTTGATTATATGAATTAATTGTGTCTAAAATCCACATAAAATATGCGTTAACCATCATTTGAATATTATCATCTATCAGTTGATGTATTACTTACTGGTTTGTGTATTGTTTCTATAGGTTTTAGCACTCAAATGAAGGTGGAATTTGCTTCTGATTACGGCACATTATCAGTAGCTGGTAATCGTGTGATCGTCACTGAACCAAAGGTAAATACAATCATTATTGTCATAGCTGTGATTATCATTATGTTGAACACTTATTTGCATATACAAATTGGAAATGATGAATGCGATGAATTATGTAATGGCGACTTAACTGAGTTTGATAACTGATGAATTACATCCTCGAGATTATACAGAATTTAACTGTTATCATTTCAATTAATTGTCTGTTGTTTTATTCGCAGTTTGATGTGATCAGATGGAAATTATCTACGAACAAGTTGAAACACGTTTTACACGCAGTTAAAATGTCTGATTTAGATGAGTTTATAATTCCTACTGGTCCTACTTTCTATTCTGGTGGAATCGTTTATGTATTTATCGCGACTGGTCAGAAACCGAAATCTATCTTATCAGAACTTTTCAATAGAGGTAAGCTCATTAAAAGTGTTCAAACAGTTCCTCAGTCTGTAAAATAGCTTATAAATTCTAATAACTCTTTTACTAATTTGTGTTTAAGAATTCAAAGAGTCGTTGATATTTGAAAATGATGAAGGTATTTCTAGTATTGATGAAATAGTCTCAGTGAATGGTAATTGTATATTGATTGGTGTAATACAAGGAGGAGCTTTATACATTAAACATCATCAGATCTCTACTGATAATGAAATCAACTTGGAATATAACATTGATTTAGGTAAAAACAATAGTTTTATTCTGATAACTTTCTCATTTAAGCTAAGCTTCTGCAGCTCAGAATTTTTGTGCAAGTTGTGATCAGTAAAATCAGGGTCAGGGGAAATTTATATAGTTCATCTATGATTTCTCATATTTTTAGATGATTTAGTGCAGCGAATCACATTGGAAAAATTGACTTCACCAATGATCTCAATTCTTATAGAATCTCCAGTGAATGCATCCATCAGCAAAATAACAGTAAGAATTCAACCTGCATTTCATTTTCAATCAATTGATTCTAGTCAAATCAGAACTTCAGTAGAACTTAGTGCAGGGTTAAATAAACGTATGTGTTTATTGTTTGTTCATTAGGAGTTGGAACTATTAGAAGTATTTGCCCATCAGAAGTTACACGCTCAAGCCTTCATGATCACTAATGGATGGTTCGGACATATCAGATATATGATTCTGTAAGTTATTACTATAACTACCCTTGCCATATATATTTATATATCTGTGATGTAGTGAATTTTATTGTATTAATTTCAGACATGTTTCCGATGGTTTAGACAAACAACAGGAAATTGAACCACTTGGATATTTACACTGTTTGGCAGCTGTGAAACTGTTGGCAATATTAGCGGTTCCACACGGTATCACCACCTCTCTTCTCTATATTTTCTCTGTTAAATCATCCCCTAATTATCCATGTTTTTCTGGTTTTTTCAGACGCCGTTGTTTTGAATTTTCATGAGTTTTTGCCTCTTTTGTTGAGTCTTCAAAACGCGATCACGAATCTTTGGATTAAAGATATGATTGACACATCCACTGATCTTCAGAAACATGGTTAGTTTGAACCATACAGCGAAGTATGTAAACGTATCTGTTATTTCTGACTTCAATCGAGAAATTACAATTATCTTTATTTCAGTGATAAAAAAGTACAATGAAATCCTACAGAACATTGCTCGTGTTTCACTACTGGTTATATACAGAGCGTGTCACTCTACTAAAATGTTAAACTCCATACAAACAGTTTATAGTAGCTGGTCTCTGTTATTATCATCAGGAAATATTTCCTCTTGGTTCGAGGTAAGTAAAAATGATCATGTTTCCATTAAGTATTTATTTAGTGTTTCATGTTTTGATTTATATTTGTACGTAGGTTGTATGTGGATATATACTCAATACTCTTTCCTGCTGCGACAATAAAGAAGTTATCAATTCTGATGCCGGTGTTTGTTGTACATTCAGTGAATCAGATTCTACTCCTTCTATTCAGCTTTCCGCTAACAAACTTCAGGTAAATATCTTGGTTTTTTACGGCAGTATAGTAACAGTAAATTGATTTCAAACGATGAATATTTCTAATCTATTTTAGGTTAGAAATGATGACGATCGAACATTTGAAAGTATACGCACAACGCACAGTGTATCAGCTACTGATGACATCATGCAGTTTTACGCTGGATGGTATTATGAAGTATGTTTTAATGTTGATACTTAGTTTGAAGGGATCCAGGGTCCAGTTGCACAGTCGTGACTTAAGTCAAAAAGTGTTCTTAAATCTTAAAACTGATCTTTAATTGTTAGATTGGCTATAGAACAAAGTTGGTCACAGACTGGTCTCAAGTCTAAGCCATGACTATGCAGGCGGCCCCAGTTCTGTAGTGGCTGGAACCATTTTCAACTGTAGAGTCTATGAACTATGGAACTAGCTTGTCTTTCTTTAACTCAAATTTTGTATTTAGTTTTGACGTAGTATGTCCAACTTTAAAAACAAACTTTCGGATAGATAACAGACTCATTTAGAACTACTTGTTTATTTAGGTGACACTGAATTCTAGTGGTATTATTCAGTTAGGATGGGCGACTGCTGATTGTAAATTTACACCGTTAAAAGGTTTAGGTGTCGGCGATGATGAACATTCCGTTGCTTATGATGGATATAGAGCTAAAAAATGGAATGGTGCGCTTACATCAAACCAGGTACCAGAATTTTCATGTTAATTTCTCTGCATCAGGATCCAGTCCTTAGTCACAAGTTAGATTCGACTCTTAAGAATTGGGTTTTGATTGATGATCCCTCTGAATTACGATCTGTTTTTAGGCTGTGAATGATTATGGAGAGAAGTGGAATAAAGGAGCTGTAATAGGTTGTCTTCTTACTAAAACTGGTGATGTTTCTTACACACAAAACGGAATTCCCCTCGGTATCGCATTTCAAGGTAACCAAATATCCATCGTCCTTAAAATCAATATTGAACATAAGATGAATTTGATTATCATTTGATGATGTGATTTTTCAGATATTGACATGAATAAGAAATGGTTTCCAGCCGTATCTTTATCTACAGATCAACAAGTTACATTTAACTTTGGTGCCGCAGAATTCAGGTCAGTTAAGACAAACTGTATCATACATGAGCATGTGTATAAAACATGTACATGTTTATGATTGATTTATTAATTTTTCTGTCTATCTACAGTTTTCAACCACCAGCTGATTATATATCCATTTATAAATACGCTGTGAACAGTTCAGAAGAAATTGAGTCGAACGTGAAGCCAAAATCAGAACCTGTAAGTAAATAATGACTATAGATAGCCACCAGTAGACTGCTCCTGATTATCACGTGCCTCAGATTAAATATTTGAAATTTCCCTACACCAATTCATCTGATGATGACTCTTCATCAAACCGACTGCCATGGAATTTTCCTTTCTTGTACAGAAAATTTATCGCTTTTGAAAAATCCGAGGCAAACGCGTAGTCTACTGTAGAATCATAAACCCACAATCACAACCTATTAACATTGAAAGATTGCATCGTCTAATATAAACTCGTAATCACTAAATACATCTGATTGTCGTTTCAACTGACGTATCAACTCAATTCTATGAATAGTTTTAAAAAACTAGGTTGTTTCATCGATTGAAGTCAATTGTCTAAGGAATCGCATAACTGATTGATTTTATGGTTGAATGATATTTTAGAAAGAAGATTTAGAAAACTACGTGAATCAATCGGAAATAAATCATCCAGTTCCATCTTTGTATTATGAAATACAACTGGATCAACCTTCGAAACAAACGCTCGAGTTCGGATATATTACTGGAAATAAATCTGTGAAGGTGAAGGTCATTATTAATCAATGATTTATAGTTTTCGATTGTTTTCGTAATTTTCCTAAATAGATTTTTTATCTATTCACAGAAAACGTGTTTATTGAATGGTTACACTTTAGAATTGCCCGATAACAAACAGGTATTGTGTGTGAAATAGAACACTGATTTCGACAATTGAATGAAACCGATTTATCTGTATGGGGTATTTTCTATTTTCTAGGTCAATGTTAGATATCCATTGTGTATTGGTTTGGGTTATTTACTGTATGAAACAGCGTTTTTGATAACTATGAATGGTAATGTTGTCGGTACGTCTCCTACAAATCTACTTCCACTTAATCAACATCGCATTCAAATGCTGTCTCTATTCTTTAAATTATTCATTTCTTTCAGATATGAAATTTCCAATCACTTTAACGAGTCAAGTTCATTTGCTGCCCTACTTTAACGATTCTAGGTTGAATGTTAATTACGGATCAAAGTCATTCAAATATTCGGTTTGTAACGATAAGAAATACAATTTAACTGCAGGTGCTTTACTGATGGACTATTTCACATTAAGTACCACTCAAACCTAACTGGCACTATCGGATTTATCAGCCCGACAACTGTTGTATTTATTCAAATTTATGTTAAAAATGATGGTATAGTAATCAACTTAGGGCCTAAAACCATTGGCTCATTATATGTTGTAAATGTATATTTAAGATAATTTGCCATTTTATGTTGCATTTTGTGTATTAACCATGAAATAAATATTTGTACAAGAACAGGCTTTGAATTTGTTGAATTTATGAACGGTGTTCAGTGAATTTTTCTTCGTTCCTGGTTTTCTACCGTATAGGGAAAGAAGGTGATGTCTCTTTTACCCCTAGGAAAAAAAATTGAATCTGTCTTGGACGCCCCCAGTGTCTGTGACGGCTGGTGCTGCGTGTATTGTTGATACCATTCACGGTTCAGGTACTGTGATTCGATTCAAGCTGGTTTTTCGCACATTTCCCCCATTTTCTCACTAGGTTAACTATTTGAATAAGGCGATATTATTATAATTTTCAATTGAAAACGCTTGTCATGAATTTGATAATGAATTCGGGTCGAAATAGTGGAATATTTCTGCAAAGTCACCCCTGGCCGCACTCGCATGCCAGTGGCAGTGCCGTGAAGAGTAGTTCAAATACAACTTGTTCAAGTGATAAAACCAGATACAGACAGGATCCTTCAGTACCATATAGCTATATTCAGTTGATTTGACACACAGGATCCAGTGAAAATATTTGCTATTTTCAGTAAATCCTCTCCGAGTCCAAACCAAAGCTTCTTCCTGATTCAAAGATGGCTCCCTGTTTCTCAAAATCAGCGTGTTATGATATCCTACCTCCGGGTTATGGTTGTGTTATTATGACCGGTGTCGGAAGTCTATTCCTCAACATGTATTTCGCCCAGAAAGTTATGAAAGCACGAAAAGACTTCGATGTTGCAGTAAGTTTATCATCGGTATTAAATTCAATAGTATGAAATTGTCTAAATTTAGGTTAAATTATAAATTGTTCTGTTCATCCACAGTATCCTACAATGTACACAGATAATAATGAATTCAACTGTATTCAAAGAGCTCATCAGAATTAGTAAGTTGAATATGAGAGGCTGTGTCCCAGGAACAATTAGTTTTTAATCGAGTTACTTGAGTCCAGCCTAAAGATTTAAGAACATTGGTTTGCTTCAACTGGGCCCTGTTCCAGAGTTTCTAGTTGAACAGTCAAAATAAGTTCATTACAACTCGCTGTTAAACTGGACACTGAGCAGTTTGAATTACATTTATAACCTATTTTATTAAATTTCATCATAATCTGATAATTTTTCAGTATTGAGAATTACCCACAGTTTCTGATGCTACTGTTTATTGGTGGTCTTCAATTCCCAGTAAGTTTCACAAACTGAATGATTGACATATTATTATCGATAATTAGAATTGTCGGTAATCAGAATTAAAGATGATTGATTTAATTGATTGCAGCGTCTAACAGCAGCTGCTGGTAGTTTGTATCTAGTTGGAAGAGTATTCTACGCACGAGGATACTCAACTGGAGGTTAGAGAAAATTTCATGAATTCTTTAACGATGAACAAATACCTTTTACTGGACTCAGTTCAGGGGCCGGTTGCATAGTTATGGCTTAGACTTAATACCATTTTAATACCAACTTAGTTCTATAGCCAATCTAACAACTTAAGACCAGTCTTAAGATTTAAGACCACTTTTGGACTTAAGTCACGACCGTGCAACTGGCCTCAGGACTCAATTCCTGGGTTAAATCAATTTTGAAACTCAATTTTATTTTCAGATCCCCAGAAGCGTTACCAAGGAGCGTTTGGTTACATCGGTTTGTTGGTTATGTTGGGTAACACTATCTGCGCTGCGTGTCACATGCTGCCGAAATGTGAAAAACCTCAGTTACCCTGGAGAAATTAAACCCGCACTTTATGATTGATTAACCAGTTAGATCGATAATTATTATGTGCTTATTTATTTATATTGTATTGATTTGATAATCGTCAGGGTAGAAGTAGTAACAGAACAAAGAAATAGAAATGCAAATTGTCGATGGAACTCGTGCGCCATCTATCAGACATTGAAGAAATTAATAAATTATGTTTTACGAACAAAGATTGTACTTCGATGAATAAGTGTTTGTTGTGATAAGCGAGTCTGATGTTTTTACTGGCGAATAAATGTTGGAATAATATAATAATAGTCTCTGCGATGTTTACATTATTCCACGTGATACAAGACGAGGTTAAACACGTTCTATGAACAGACGGTGAAAAACACTTATCGTTTCGGTGTTTGATAAAAGGCGGTGGAACCCAGTTCCACTCGTGTCGAATGTACTCTAACTACAGTATCGGAAGCCGAACTGTGGAACTGTCTGATTCCTTTCTGATTTCGTTTCAAGAATTCGTAGAACGTTGTTTCTGAATGGAAATGTTGTAACGCCAGTTAATTCAAAATGTAGAATAGATAAATGAATTATTGATAGATTTGAGTAAATTATGTATTGATTGCTTTTACAGATTATTGATTGATTAAATAAACTTTCTCATAATTTTGGATTTTGCGATTTAACTTTATTCTAGTGACGACTGGTTTTTTATGGACTCGATTGAACACAGACGACACTTGGATCTCAAGCACCATTGACTGTCCTTATCTTCACAGGGTCGACTAGTTGATAAGATATTACAGTACCTCACCAAACTGCGACCGGCAAAAATAAAATGGTCCGAGTTGACAATCGGAAATGCGTAGTCATCATTCCAGCATCCGGTTCCACATTGCGTCCAATTTAGGATTAAAACATTCAAACTGATCTATGTTCAATTGGTTTGTACTGCGACTGGTCGCGGGTATTCAGGTTTGTACTGCGACTGGTCGCGGGTATTCAGGTTTTCAAGTAACGTTGACAAAGGAATTAAATAAATTTTTTGACGAGTTGGAATTTATTTTTGAATATCATATCAAATCATTGCATAGATAGAACAGCGTAATAAACACCATGTACTTAAAGATGATATCGGTGTTTAAGAGACACTTATTCGTGTACGGGTTATATATGTGTCAATGGGGCCTAGTTCAAACCCGCGATAGAGATACGAAACGATAGCGATTATAAAGAATTTAAAAGGCTCACGAAACAATAAAAAGAACCGCATAGAATATACGAAGTTAAAAAATGGCGACATCCATGAATAGCTTAGACCATTGACGTGTTTATGCGTCCATGCTTAGACTGAAGATTGATTACGTAACAAACGCGTTATACTGAAGAGCTCTGCTCGACTCTTGTCGAATACTTTTGAAGATGTGCAACAAAATACTCCTAGCTATTGTTTGTTTTCAGCGTTTATGTGTACATATCCTTTTTGCTAATCCAAGGAATTAAGAAATACATAAATTATACATAGTTCACAAAGCCACCGGGGTTACTACGCAACATTACAGATATATATATATATATATATATATATAGGGTACATCAAGCATTTCTCCAATATCTCTTAACAGACGGATTCGAACTGAAACGTCGCCGTTTCGCTCCGGGTCGCCTCTCGATGACGTCATCTTTCGGTAAAATGATCTGTATTTTGTCTTCTATCGTATCGACAAACGCTGCTAAGATGTATTTTCCCGGTCCGAAATTCGTCGATCTTCCCAGTAAAAAGTTAGCGAAACATTGCTCGAATGATTGAACGTTTAATGGATATTTACCATTCTGTAATCAGATCAAATGAATTCAGATATATATATGTATGTATAAATGAAAAGCCTTGCGAAAATATGCGAGTGGGTCCGTCTTTAATTTGGTGATGGAATCATTATAAGCAATCAATTTTAAAATTTTGATAATTCAATAGTCTTTCAGCGATTTGCGTTGAAATAACGAAGGTCTGAATAAACGAACGAATTCTATTTACAAGACTCTATGCAATGGTTATAGGTGCGATGTGTTTCAGTTTCAGAATGATTAGAAATTAAAAACGTCACGATTAGAATCGAACAAACCCCTAAAACCTGATATTACATCCCCAGAGTTCTCCACTTCTCCATATACTGGAATTCTAAAGGACTGCTTTCATTGTTTTATAGTGTATGCTATCGATCCCCCAAAATGTATAGAAAATCTAAGCTTCATTTTGGCGTAATCTTCATTAGAATATTGACATCCACTCAGCAGATATTTCATAAGGAGTTGCTGATTCTCAGAGGGGTGGATATAAAAATGAACGGGGTGCGCGTTGTGGAGAACACTTCGGACACAGCATGGCTTCATTCCCTGCACTATAGTTACTTACATCAGTTATATCATTGTATGCTCTACGCGCAATATCTTTAGGATCGTGATCTTCGAGTTTTAGAAATCCGGAATAATATTCTTCAAGTTCCTCTTCGTCGATCACACTGTCACCTGCAGAACAGATCAACGAATTGCTTAAAAGCATCACTTGAAAACTATTTTCCAAAGCGCAATTATCGACCTTGTATTTTATATACCTTTAACATCTACGACTTCGAATAGAACTTTAGGAAGTAGTTGTAACCAGACTGGGAAATCATTCATACTCATAGCACCGTGGAGTAACTTCTCCCACATACTCAACCATTCTTCTACTGCTATGTGAGTTGTATCTGTATCTACAAATACACCAAACTAGTCAGCTAATTTTTGCTGTATCAAGATACATTTTTGGTTGCGCAGTAATTTCCACTCATCATCTCTGAACCAACCAATATTTCGCTGGTCTATTTTCTCATAGATAAGTGACCTCTCTATAATGAACGTTTGCCGGATCAACCGGAAGTATTCTGCACTGTACAGTGAGTGGTTTCCTGTACACATATCGATAAATCAGTGAAATTTAAATGTACCTTTAATGATCGATATATCATGGCTGCCGTCGTCGCTCGCGTCGAGTATCATGGCGGCTTTCCTTTCGCATAAACTATGGAAAAATGTGTTATGAATTTCACGACACCAGTTTGCCAAACTCGACTTTTCCGGCCATGCGGCGTAATCCACGATTTTCTGAAATTGTCGGACGAGGGATTTTAGATAAAAGCTCGTGGCAGGTTTGGAAGTAAAACCCCGTGGTTTGAACTTACTCTCTGTAAGTTTTCAAAGTCATTCTTCTCCAAAAGTCCGTCTTTGTTATCATCTGAAGTTAGTTATGATAATATACTAAATTATCAACAAACTACGAGATATTTAAGCTTTATATGAAATCATAAAATGATATATTCGTATAAAATATCGTATTCTGCAATAATCAGTATTCAGAAAAACCTTAAGAAATGTTGAGAGATTTATTGGAATTATAATATATATTAAGGATACTTAGTAGAATTGTTGAAAACCCGCAATCATTAACTGAGATGATTTAGGATATTTCGGGCCTTTCTTCTTCGTCATACGATGGTAAAAGATAATATTAACTAAAAGCCCAGTCAGAGACTACTGTGTCACCTAAACCTAATAAAGCAGCTCGACTCAGACACTTACCGAAAAAATTGAAATAGATGAGAAGTTTTTCCTCTTGAAACTGTGAGAGTTTAGAAACTTGCATCTTCGGAAGCGCTTGCGTTCGACGTCCTTAGACAAGAAAATATGCAAATGCTCGTTTATACGTTATGTTTTGAAGCGGTGCGTACGCATTTAGCTGGCGGTGCCTCGTTCCCGTAAATCATTGTTGTTATCATTTTATTACAATAAAGATGTAGAGCGCATAGAAACACGTGTCGTACATTGCACTCGATATCACTCCGCCCTTGACCGACCGACCGAGAAATATCAGAGAACTTTTCAACATTTGCAACATTTTTTTAACGATCAAATTGATGATTTGTTTTAGAAACCGAGCGAGAAGCAACATCACGTGATAATTAACAGAAACATGTATTTTATAATATTTGATAATGATTAAGCTATTCTAATATAAATTCTTAAAATTCCAGCAAGAAGAATATATTAAAGAATTAGGGAAACGATAGAATTAGTTTTGAGATAAATAGAGAAAGTAGATAGACACAAGAAGAGAACCCCAGCATAAGGTTTCATAATTCATATATATATATATATATATATATATATATATATATATATATATATATATATATATATATATATATATATATATATATATATATATATATATATATATATATATATATAAATATATATATATAAATATATATATATATATATATATATATATATATATATATATATATATATATATATATATATATATATATATATATATATATATATATATATATATATATATGAACATATTCACAATTTGATTATTTGTCGGAGGCGCTGTTGAATTTCATTTTCAAGGAGAAGTTATCGAGAATAAAAATTCCTCATGCCTTTTGCGTCACTAAAATGACCCGAATAAATTGTTCGTATATAGTGAAGATGTTAGACAACAGCGTTAGTTTTGAGCGTATGTAACGAATTGTTACCCCTTCCCCTGACGTTCGTAGACATGATGAGATTTCTCTTCTTTCTGTCAATGATTTCCTATAATAGAAATATCAGCCACGTTGCGTAAAAAGCGGCGTGTAATTTATTACGATGTCGAGTACCCTCGACTCGCTCTACGGCTGCGGTGTCTAGGCCTGTATGGATCCATACATGATTATTTATACATATGTTTTATATAAATATATAATACATGTACTATAGGGCCGGCGGAAGGAGTAACACGTTGGTCCGGCCAGTTCTGCCAGTGTAGAGGTATTTGCGAGTGCCCAAGGCGCCTAGAACTGGTGGGGGCCGATCTGGGTCCTCTTTTAAAAAGCGTTTAAAATGTTTAAAACCAGGAGATGCGTTTTAACGAAATTATGGCATGAGATATATGAAATAAATCCTCTTACATCGGGACACAATTCACGGCAAGATAATACTATAGATTTTATGCATTTATTTAGTAAATCTAGTACGATTATCGGCTACGTCAAAAAGTGAAACATGGTTTCGGCAATGTTTTAGTCCGGCCATGGGCCACCCCTGCCGCCCTTGTGCAACCGGCCATGTTAGCATTGATTCGATAATATCAAAACATTTTCAAAACTTCAATTCGCGCAGTTTTTAGATTTGAAACAAGAGCGAAATGTGAATCGTGTGCGTGACATGTGATTCCGTATCTACACGTCGCAGTTTGAAACATCTACATCCTTGAGTTACGTGATGAATACACTCTTTGAATGTCGGAATAATCAGCAGGATTAATAGATTTTCGTTTATGACATGAAGATTGATTTCACCAGAGTTCTAAAATTAAACCGATGGTTTTGCTTTCGCGCAGGCTTTCCAAAAACTGAAATTATCGCATTGCTAGCACCAAAATTTCATGAATTTTTGCCGTAGCACCTATAACAACCATGCGAGAATATTTGTAAACACTTTTACCTTAAACAATTAATGATTTATCCTTCGTTGTGTGGCTTTTTGGTTGTAGAGTCCTGAGATACGCGCTCAGTAGCAGCACAAACTGAGCTCCTGCTAATAGAGTAATTCTATCCTATACAGGTGACCGATTTTTTATCTGGGAAACTTAATGGCCTCGCCAATATCTCCCGCTATATTTTCTATCGATCTCAGGGGTGTATATGAGTTGTTCATATGAATATAAAATAGAATATAAAGATTTTATAAACGTAGAAAACATGCCGCAAGATGGCGACATTATTGCCGTTATAAATCACACCCTGCGTAACAATCCACTCAGAGAATCGAAGTAAAAATCGATGTCTAAGTTTTGGAGTTCATTGAATTCATTCATGGTGAATTTTTTAAGGAATTGTTACAAGATTTGTGTGACAGGTTTGTGTCGAATGAGAACGCGTCGACCACGACAAGCTAAATTTAAAAGTAACGACATTTACTTGATATACTGTACTGTATGTAGGTTGTTGTAATCAAGAGTTAACTTAGTATTTTGATTGTGCTATCAAAAGAAAAAATAAAATGTTGGCAGAGATCTGTTCTACGCGCAGGGCCAATCATTAGAGTAGTGCCGGGATATTGCGCACCGAACGGGGTCAGGTGCACTTCTACCAAAAAGCTCTTCGGTCGTTTCTTTCGTCGGTGTGATTTATTTGGCGCCAGTCTGACACTCGTACAGCTGGGCTGATTATCTCGGTACGTCTGGCAAAATTTGGTTCGTTGCCAAAAAAAAACTACGAGCCGCCGTAAATTCAGCGGAGAACAAAAGAGTGACGGATAATTCATAAGTACCGGAGGTTGCTCCCAGGGTTCCACCCGTACCCAGAAAACTCATCCATTAATTTTTAAACAAATGGATAGAGAAAGTTGCAAGAATAGCGAGATTTCTTCAGGGTCTAGTTCCACAGTTTCGAGTTAAGATTCAACTCAGAGTTAACTCATCGAAAATGAACTAACTTTAACTCAGAGTTAACTCTAACTCAACTGTGGAACTGGATCCAGTAGAACTCTGCCAGTGGTGTCAGATATTTACCGTCGAGTGCTGCCCCCATAAATAACGTTGACGGTGAACATGAGAACTCATACCACAGTGGGTATCACTGACTGTGGCATGCGAGTACATCCCAGCGGCACCCTAATAACCCTAACCCTTACCCCACTTTGACGATTGCGATCTAACTCTGATCATAAACTGGTTGCCGGTCTCTACGACAGCGAATGCAGGTGGCGCAGAATTGGACAGGCGACCAGTCTAGGATCTTCCTTCTGTGGCAAGTGAGTAATATAAATTATCAAAACATTTCTAGATCAACTGAAATCTCTTTCTGTAGTTGTTTATAAACCACCACGTAATGTAACATTTAAAACGGCTAAAATGAAATTATCGTCAAGGTACCGGAGAATTATGAATCCATTGCGCATGCGTGAAGTCCTCTACGAACTATGAACAAGTCGTAGGTTCTTTAAATGTCAAACCAACCAAAAAACCACTCTTGAATGTTCGTGTGTTTAAGAGAGTCTATTTTTAGAGATTTAAATGTCTGATAAATGATGTACAGATGAAAGTTTCACTCGCTGTTTTAAGATTTGAAATTTCAGATCATTCTTTAATTCCTCATTATCTCAAATACCGTAAGTCATACAATGAAATTTTACTTCCGGGTTTGAGAATTTTTTTATTTGGAAGGACCCTCTCTACAGTCCACCAGCCTAGTTTCACAAAAGTTTTAATCTTTGATATCTCCATTTATTTATCGCCTTGTTTTCTGGCAATCGAGTTAAAATCATTTCGTGATCATGAACCAAAAATCAGCGATCAATAAATATCGCTCTTTGAATATCATTATTGAGTGATTAGTACCGTTTGTGCAAACCAAACACACGGAGAATCTGGATTCTGTCTGGTGGAAAAACTGTCAGTGTTTGGTCCGATGCAGGGGCTCAGTGCGTCAAAACGATTTGACTAATTGAATTGATTGATTAAATTTCTATGGAATTTGTACAGAGTTTGTAACCGTATAGTGTGAAACTGGGCCCCGTCCTGTTGTATATAGGTAAGGAGGCTTATAAAACATCCATATAACAACAGAATGTTTTGTAATTGATAAATTGTAGGTTGGAGACAAGGAGGAGGGATGTCGTCTGGAAAACAAGATGAGAAAGATAAGAAATCATACGCTAATATCGTAGGGGGCGCTGCACGGTCTCTATCATCGCCACCTACTGTGGCAAGCGGTGTTACGTGTATTCCTATAGAGTCAACGGATAAACATAGAGGTGCACGGCAACCTAAACAATACACTATACAATCTATAGAACCGAGAGGTACGGCATTTAACCCTAACATCTCGTATATACAATCTATTAATGCAATCTTAATGTGCAGTACAATATAAACTACTGCAGCAATCAACGGTTCCATTTGTCTGGGTTGCCACTATAAACTACTGCAGCAATCAACGGTTCCATTTGTCTGGGTTGCCACTATAAACTACTGCAGCAATCAACGGTTCCATTTGTCTGGGTTGCCACTATAAACTACTGCAACAATCAACGGTTCCATTTGTCTGGGTTGCCACTATAAACTACTGCAGCAATCAACGGTTCCATTTGTCTGGGTTGCCACTATAAACTACTGCAGCAATCAACGGTTCCATTTGTCTGGGTTGCCACTATAAACTACTGCAGCAATCAACGGTTCCATTTGTCTGGGTTGCCACTATAAACTACTGCAGCAATCAACGGTTCCATTTGTCTGGGTTGCCACTATAAACTACTGCAGCAATCAACGGTTCCATTTGTCTGGGTTGCCACTATAAACTACTGCAGCATGCAGTGCGTAATTAAATCAAACAGGTTCCATCTCTGTCTAATGTATGTGACTGTGTTTATTCAATGGATTCTTAATCATGTCAGGGAAAACAACTTTCATTTCAGGGGAAGTCAAATAAAAGTGGTTATCACGCTAGTTACAGTTGAGAACTGAAAGTTTTCAACAGGAAAAATTCATGAAATTAATTTTACATTTTTTTCAGGTAAACCTCAAACCCACGATCATCGCGTAGATGGAACTAGCGAACAGGGACGCCGCTCAGAGAGTGGAGATATAGACATCGAAATAGAGCCCGTCGTTTCTAACAATCGCAGCCGTTTGACTTCTACATCGTCGTGTGACGATAAACATAGCAACCGTTCATCGGTGTCATCCGATCGGTATCTGATGTCGCTACCAGGGGGCGATGACACGGACGATCCTCGTCCAGTGGATAGCGCTAAAAACCGGCATAAGAGTCACAGTCCCGGTATAGATGGCGAATCTAAAAATACGGTTCATTTCTTCTCTGGGAATCCGAGTGTTGAAACTACTGAAGGAATCATGCATTTATACAAAGACAAGTGAGTTATTTTATTGTTTGGAACTTTTAGAACATTGACACTTACTCTTAAGAAAGTCAAGCTCAGCTCAGAACCGTAGAACTTGATCTGAATAATTCAGTCTATTTTGGACAATTTCTGAGATAAAGAATGTTGTAATTGTAGTCAGTTTGTCGTATCAACTGAAGATGAAGATGTCAAGAGACCAGATATGATTTGTATTCTTGGAGTCCCTGCGAATATGAACACTAAAGATCTGATTCAATTCACTGCTCCGGTTATGTAAGTAAAGTTCAGGAAATTCTTGTGAATTTCTCACGAAATTGTTGACGTATTTTTAAAAGTTGTTATTTTCTATCAGGCAGGGAATTGAGCACATTCGAATTATCAGAGACTCGACACCAAATCAATACATGGCTTTACTGAAGTTTCGTAGTCAGGTATTGAATACAATTATCACCTTAAACCTGAATATCTAATTGATTCCTAATTTCTAATTGTTTTGAACTATTTCAGAGGGAAAGCGATGAATTTTATCGTACCTACAATAACGTGCGTTATAACTCATTAGAAACAGATGTTTGTCATTTAGTTTATATCTCGAGAATTGAAACGTTAAAAGCTTCTGAGGTGAGGATTTATTCTTAAAACTATTAGAAAACATTTAGACTAGAGTCTGACTGCAACTGAGCCTAATCCCGGGAACCAGATAATCCATGTTTGGGTAAGTGTAGTTTACATTAATGATGTTTATTTCTAGGGTGCTTGTTTTCCTGTTCCGGGTCTCACTGAGTTACCAAATTGTCCCGTTTGTTTAGAGAGAATGGTAGGTACTTATTTGAAATAGATTTAACAGAAAAAACCCGGTATTTCTAGATCATTCGATAAATCATAAATATACGTTTATTTCAGGATGAATCAGTTGATGGAATTCTGACTATTTTATGTAATCATTCGTTCCATGGAAACTGTCTCACTCAATGGGGAGATACGAGGTATGACGATATCGACCAATCATTGAACCCGATATCGACCAATCATTGAACCCGATATCGATACCGCTACGATATCGACCAATCATTGAACCCGATATCGACCAATCATTGAACCCGATATCGATACTGCTACGATATCAACCAATCATTGAACCCGATATCGATACCGCTACGATATCGACCAATCATTGAACCCGATATCGACCAATCATTGAACCCGATATCGATACCGCTACGATATAGACCAATCATAGAACCCGATATCGACCAATCATTGAACCCGATATCGACCAATCACTGAATCCCCCAATCGATACTGATCAGTATTTCATGATGATGTATTGTTTATTATTTATAGTTGTCCCGTCTGTCGTTACGTTCAAACTCCTGATGTCGTCGCTGATAATAAATGTCAACAATGCGAATCACAGGAGAATTTATGGATTTGTTTGATTTGTGGTTGTGTCGGGTGTGGAAGATATCAAGGAGGTCACGCTCGTAGGTGAGGGTTCAATTATTATCTATTTTCACTTTATAATTCATGCCGTTTCCCAGCTATTTAAGTCGTAAATTCTGCCCTCAACTTTCCTTTAAAGTGAATTTAAGCGGGTTCTGTAAATATCCGGTAATTGTATAATATTTCACGCTCTGGTTTTATTTATTTCCACTGTAGACATTATGAAGACACGTTGCACACGTTCGCGATGCAACTCGGTAATAACAGAGTTTGGGATTATGCAGGAGATAATTACGTGCATCGTCTCGTGCAGAATAAAAGCGATGGTAAACTGGTGGAGGTGAATGATGGAGGCGGAGGAGGTGAAAATATCGATGACGCTAAACTTGAATCTCTTACATTAGAGGTAAATACCGCAGCCATTCACTGTAAATCTGTCACTGTTTCAGACAATCATCGGTGAAGTTCGGATGAATAGTTTTTGAAAGTGCCCTGGCCTAATGTCTAGCGTTTGTACAAATGTAGTTCAGTTTCAATTGACACAATGTCTCTAGTGAAGTTCTGAACATAAGTGAAGTGTGCACAATAATTGTAAGAATGTTTTGAATGTCTGAGGCTGTAGTTTGATAGGTATATCTCACTACTGTCAGCTGGTGCATATAATTTGTGGGTTTCTTACAGTACACGTATTTATTAACTAGTCAACTCGAGTCTCAAAGATTATATTTCGAAGAGAAAATGCAACTAGTGGAAGAACAAGCGCAGAAAAATGTGAGTTTTAGTATTTAGTATAGTAATACATAGTTACGTCAGTGAGTTATTGAGTTTTAGATCAGATTCATATGAAATGAATATTCTCTAAAGTCTGACTGTGATTGAACGTAGATCGAAGATGAAGTCACAAGATCGCGTAAAACCATGGATGAATGTGAAAGACTCGATCGATGTTTACAAGACGCACAAAAAGAGAAAATTTCTCACGAGAAAAAAAACGCAACTGTAAGATATTTAAAACCTTCATAAATTTCACCTATTTCTGCCGAATAGATTTCTTACAATCGTGAGTTTTCTCTGAATTACAGTTAACTTCTAAATTGAATAAATTAACTGCTGAATTAAAAGATGAAAAAGAACTGAATCGTTGTTTAAGAGATAATCAACTTCAGTGGCAAAACAAATTCGAAGATTTGGAGAAAAGATTCGAGACGACGACTAAAGAGAAAGACCAGGTATTGTGGTTTAAATGTAGTATTCACATTCTATGATTCAAATTCATTGCTGGTATTTTTCAGGGGTTTTATTTACGTTTGTGACTTACTACACCACGTTTACTCAGGTCGATATCTGAGTCTGATTTCTTTTCTTTACAGGAATTGCAGGAGTTGAAAGATCAATTGAGGGATATAATGTTTTATTTGGAAGCGCAGCAGAAAATAGCGAATTCTTCAAATGAAATGCAGGACGATATACAAGGAGGCCAGATCATCGTAGGAGAGTCGTCTGCTAGTGGATATAATCCACGATCTGGCAGACGAGGCAGAAAGAAGGGTCGATAATCAACTGTCTGCAAAATATTCAACTTTTCATTCCATATTTAAACATTAGATCAATAACTAAATTATTGAGAGATAATTGATGGCAATTTATGGTTAAATGCATTTAAAATTCAAACCAAAAATATTCATTAGAAAATTTGAAGGATAACTCAATTTATGAGAGAGATACCCAGAGTTCTTACAGATCAGAGAATCAAAAATTCCCTGATTTTTCCTTCGACCAAATGATAAGTTATCCTCAGTAGAAGTGGGAGAAGTTCCTTGTAGTAGTACCACTCGTCACCAGTGAGAACTATTCCCTGACTTGCCTGATTTTCATGAGTCAAAATATCCTGATATTCACAGCAAGGAAAGAACCCTGACCCGGTAATAACCCTGGACCGGTAAGAACCCTGGACCGGTAAGAATCCTGGACCGGTAAGAATCCTGACCAGTAAGGACCCTGGACCGGTATAAGCATCATGTTAGAGAATTATATTGTCTCTAGGATCAGAGTTCGGTTCATTTGTGAGTTTGAAATAATGCTTCTAATATTGCTAGTAGAGTAAGTGCTTCGATACAGTCCATCTACGCATAAATGTCTGGGAAACATAATTTCTCTGGTACAAATTGATCTATATTTAGTTGATTATACTGTACAGCACCCAATTGAACAGTTCCTTTACCTGTAGTTCAAGAACCAGTGATTTAATGCATCAAATGTATAAATCTACATGTATAATCATCATACATTCTAAATATGATTCAATCAGTTATTGCTCTGGGACTTAGTTGCTCAAGTCAGTTAGTTTAACTAGTGGATCCTTTGAGCAACACTTCACACGTTTTCTTCCAGGTCAGATCTGTCGTGAGTCTCTAGTTGATTTCTGTTTTTTACATGTATGATTTGTATTGTGGAGTTGTTTTGTAAATAAAGTGATGTAAGTTAAATAAATTTTATTATCATTTAAGTGGCTTTTGATTCTATGTTTAAAGAGGAAGTTAGGATTAGGCTTAGGTAGGGTTAGGATCAGTAACCCTAACCCTAACTACTACCGGTACACATGTTCTGTCTTTTGAGTTGAGACCCGTGTGCGCTACCAAAAACACAATACTCGGACCCAGGTTTTGACCAGAGATTTTCATTTCAAACTTCCCCCAACAAGCTCTGACAATTTGTTGGGTACCTTAAAAATATACCTGAAGGAATGAAAAAAGTTGTACATGTTTAGCTTTGTTTATTTATAAAACGTTTACAGAAACAGCAAGGAGCTAATCTTATATAGAAAATACATGAAACTAGTCCGGACTAATTATAATTTAGAGATAGCCAGAAAAAAACTTAAGTAGATGGTCAGTTATTTCATAATAGCCAGCAGCAGCAGCAGCAGCAGCAGCAGCAGCATCAGTAGAATAGAGAGAGACTTAGTCTTAAATATAACACAAAACAACTTGAATAATTACATCCTACAAGAATATAGTAATAACATAGAAAAGGTAGATAAAGACCACACGTGTTACAGACAGTACTTTAAACTCAAATTAAATTTCAAATCAGGTTTTTGAATTATCATTCAACAAAAGTACAACTTGTTTATCTCAGAATTCTGCCCATCTCATAAAAGAACCTTTGTCCCCCTGTAACAGTATCCAGTCCCACTGAGATATACAAGTTCTACTGAACATCATCCTACAGTGTTAGGTAATACAGAGACCTAGATCTGATTTCATATATATATATATGTATATAGGCCTACCGATAACACGAGAGGTAAAATCTTCAAGATTGGTTACAACCACTGTAGAAACAATGGTAATAACTGACAAATTTCAGAAAGTTCTCTGGGATTATAGACTCCTGAATCTATAAAACCATGTCCCGATTATGATTTTGGCAATGAGACACGACGAGATTGAAATTCGTCAAGTTTTGTATTACGTATTCTTGGACAGAAGTTAAACATTTCTCCTCTAATGAATGCGTATCTAAATGACTCCTACAATCATGAATGGAAGAACAGTTTATAGATTTATTGTCGTTAATGATTTGATGATGACCAGCATTTCAAATACAAACGCACGTTATATAAAAACCGGGTTATAGATAATTCTCTAATAAATATTCAGTCATCAATACAAAATCTAGCACCATGATATTCAATATTTAACAGAATGGGAAGATTAAGTCTTCCCAGGAAAGAGAGAGCTTTGAATCCTTGTTACATTTATATCTTTTAATATATAATATTTTCATGGTCTCATATCTTTTAATTTCTCAAGTGACAATGCTCCAGTTAAGTATCCAGTCACAGTACTATAACAGTTCACAATACCGGGTATATCACAAATAATTTTATATATCATAATACGTACAATATTTGATGTCAATAAAAGCTCAGAGCTCAATCACACGCAATTTGTGTACATCATGTACATGTATATCATACGTTTGTTTCGCAGCAGAATTTGAAAATATTAAATGCAAACATAGCAAGAAAA
Organism: Tubulanus polymorphus; assembly: GCF_964204645.1. Classification (NCBI taxonomy): domain Eukaryota; kingdom Metazoa; phylum Nemertea; class Palaeonemertea; order Tubulaniformes; family Tubulanidae; genus Tubulanus; species Tubulanus polymorphus. The sequence continues at coordinate 14,231,378 of NC_134034.1, forward strand.
ATAACAGTTTGAGCAAAATCACTTTCCATTTCAGGACCACATTCCATCAGATATACGTCTTCAATGACTGCAATTAGAAAACAAAATAAAACATTTTAATAAGTGACTTGATTCAGAGATAGCCCTGAATCACCCGTTGATTCAGAGATAGCCCTGAATCACCCGTTGATTCAGAGACAGCCCTGAATCACCCGTTGATTCAGAGATAGCCCTGAATCACCCGTTGATTCAGAGATAGCCCTGAATCACCCGTTGATTCAGAGATAGCCCTGAATCACCCGTTGATTCAGAGATAGCCCTGAATCACCCCTCGATTCAGAGATAGCCCTGAATCACCCGTCGATTCAGAGATAGCCCTGAATCACCCCTCGATTCAGAGATAGCCCTGAATCACCCCTTGATTCAGAGATAGCCCTGAATCACCCGTTGATTCAGAGATAGCCCTGAATCACCCCTCGATTCAGAGATAGCCCTGAATCACCCCTTGATTCAGAGATAGCCCTGAATCACCCGTTGATTCAGAGATAGCCCTGAATCACCCCTTTTACACATTCAACGTAAGTTTGAAGTCTTGACGATCAGTTTTTACATGTTGGTGTTTTTTTGGTGTCTGTAAGTCGTAAGTCTGGTGTTTGTAAGTCGTAAGTCTGGTGTTTGTAAGTCGTAAGTCTGGTGTTTGTAAGTCGTAAGTCTGGTGTTTGTAAGTCGTAAGTCTGGTGTTTGTAAGTCGTAAGTCTGGTGTTTATAAGTCATAAGTCGGGTGTTTGTAAGTCGTAAGCCTGGACGATCAAATATAGGAAGAACTGTGATAATACAGGGCCGTACCTAGCATTGGGGGGGGGGGAGGGGGGAGGGGGGAGAAATACCAGAAAAAGGGCAGTTCTTATTGGATATAACAATAATACTCGCAAAAACTGGCACTTTTACAAAATGTCCGAGGGAACAGTTGCCCACTATGTAAGGCCCGGTATGTTTGAGGGGGTCCAGGCTCGAGAGGGTGCACCTCGCTTCAGGCGTGTACCCGCATAAGATTCATAGTTTTCAAATATTCAAACAGTTTTCATGCATTTGTAGTAAATGACAAGTGTTTATAAGATAAGCATTTATAGATATGTCATGCACTATTACTGTGAGATACTCTGATATTCTCATCTATCTGGCTTTACATTAATCACTAATTTGATGACTTGCAGTTTGATTGTGAGTATTACGTTGACTACAGAAAGCTGTTGTATGTTACATGCTTTATATATATAATATACATTAGTAGCAGCAGCGAATCAGTAAAAATATACCTGTCGGTAAAATCAGTGAAAATATTTCAAGCACACCAACTCTGTATATCAGAAACAAAATCATTCTTCAAAATTACATAAATACATTAATTCTCCTCACTCTAAATACTGCAATAGGATTTGGATATACCAGGTATATACATTTAGAAATATCCTCCCTCAGCAGGGTTTCACAAACAGTGTGGCAGAGACTGGTTCGAATCCCTGCTGAGGGAAGATGTATTTACTCAAACAAACTCAAGTCCAACGTGTCTATATCGGAGTACACAGTTCTTACAGGTTTTCTATTCCCACAGTATAAACTTTCTATACCCCGCATTGCGTAACTAGAACAGGCATTCACAGTATAAATAACTGCCAAATATCAATACTATCGAAGTGTTTTCATAAAGTTTGTTATCAAATGTGTAGTAAGATGTTTAGAGGCATACATGTATAGCCTAAAATTCAAAATAGTAGGAAAAATCTTATTTTGAGACCATTTTCTCATTTTCCATAGAGAAACAGACCATATTTCCATAGCTTTCGAAGGACCTGGAAAAAGATTTTCCAAAACTTTCCAAAACCCGTAAGAACTCTGCGATTAGACCTGCTTCATACGAACAACAAGAATTGACAATAAATAGTTTACAATTAACACATCAGACACATATACAGAACACATAAATACAGCAATAGTGAATCACAACCAAAGGTTTCATTTTCATGAAAAACTGAGGTCTACATAAAACGTTAAGTCAGTAACCGGACTTTACATTTGTAAAGGTGTTGACGAGTCATGCTAATTAACATAATTAAATACACCCACCGCAGGAAGTGAAAATCTCTTTACCATCTTACGATCTAGTGAATTTCCTGTTTGGCAACCTGCGTTCTGTGTTAAATGAAAAACATCAGTTTCAACTGAGTTCTGTATAAACATCAAAATAGCGTCCATGTTTCAACCATGGATTTCAGAGTCTATGTTTCAACCATGTACAGATAAACACAGTTAAGTCATCATATTTGGTGACATCATTTCATCTTAAATGCCGAGTTATTTGATAATGACTTAAACTTAGTAAACGGAATTAGAAATATGAATTGTGACTCAAAAAATTGAGACAACTTGAGTCATGTGGTGACTTATGAAATGATGACTTAGTTTAACTGTACTTAAGTTCTTTTCCTCTGAACCTAATAAACAATTCTGGTTCTGAAATGAAATCCTGAAGTCACTGCGCCTTTCAGTCTTTAGCCGAAATCAATTCTTTCTAGGTTCAGTTAATACTCAAAATACTGCATCATGACAGAAATCTTTTCTGTAAACCAAACACAAAATTGTTTACTGATGAAATAATAAATTCTAGACTAATATATCGTAGTAGTGCTTAAATATACAAGCGCTTTTCACCAGAAATTAACGTAGTTTTCCTATTCGTGAAGGCTTTAATCAATATGAGAATTATTGTATTAAAAAAGCTTTATGAAAGCGTGATGATAGTGAGTTAGAGTTTTACCTGTACATTACACGCGGGTACATTACTCTTAGACGATGAATCCACTAATGGTCCCTGAAATCAGTACAATAATAAACAGTAATTATAATATACAACTAAGCCCAGGAAGTCTTGGGCTCCTTCTAAATTCCTGGATCAACCCTTGGAGGGGTGAAAATCAGAATATTTATGCAGATCTCATGATGATTAGCTAGATGATTTGATTGATTGGTTGGTTGGTTGATTGATTGATTGATTGATTGATTGATTGATTGATTACCTCAGTTAATACTCCTCGACGTCCTATAAATTCATTAATACTATTTATCCAATCCCACATGTCCGATTCAGAAATCAATTCAATGTAGAAAACTCTCTCTTTCGTTACAACTTCCATCAAAAAATTTCTACTCGGGAAAATCCTACAATTTACAACGAAATATAGAAAATATAATCTAAATTGAGAAACAAATCGAAATCTGAATTTTTGAATGAAGTGAAGTGAAGTTTTTACCCGACAGATCGTCTTGCTTCTATTATTAAATCTCGCGTTATTACACGTATCGGTTTAGAATCCTGAAAACAATTTCATATAACAAACATTAAGGGATGTATTCTGTACACCGGATGATGACTAAAAGTCTTTAGCTGAAACATTTCTCAAATATATATATATATATATATATATATACTATTGCTTCTCAACTTATTGGTAAGTGATGAACCAACATTTAATCTATTTGATGTAATCCTTTGTATTTTGCACTTACAGTGATGTAGAAGTTTTTATAGTTTAGTCGATTATTTACCTCTTGAGATTTGAAATAACTGATTCCCTTTCGATCGAGGATGAAATACCGATATTTCCAACTTTTCCTCTAAAAAATGTAATTTTGATCGTATTAAAATGATTTCCTTTTTGCTTCAAGATATTAATTATCACAGATACAAAGCTTACAGTCATTCCCTGTTTAGTTCCATAGCCTTCTTTGATAATTTGTTCATCTGCATATTTTCTAAAACTACCTTGAGATGTGAATCCTCCTTCCTGATCTGATTCACTACTGCTACTCACTACATCATCTTCCACCTTAGCAAAAAACATTCTTAAATTTTTTAATATTTTTCAAAATCTACATTTTTAAGAATTTTTGAAATGCTCTCAGAAAACATGACATCGTTCAACTCTCTTCGTCATATTCATGATAATTACCGCTTGAATTTTTGTTGTCAAGGGAACGCCACCTACGATCGTTACCTCGTACTGAGACGGAGGCTCGCTGGTGTTCGATGTTTTTGGCTCTATTCGTTTTTTTGGCACCTGAGACAAAAAGAATGATTTTTAGAATTCATTTTTATGATTAACCCTCCAGGTACAGTTACATAAAAATTTAAAGAAGTTTGAATAAAACTGCTGATCTCAATGAAAACATGATATAACTTAAAGCTAATAAACCTTAAATTTCAGTTGAAATTCTTTGTGAAACTGACCAAGGACCCAGTTTTATAGACTGGTTTTGACTTGATCCCAAGGGGTATGATCCCACGGGGTATGATCCCGGGGTGGGGGGGAGGTCATTTGATCCCAACTATTTTTACCGATTAGAAAATGAGGTTTCTATTTCTATCACTTACATTTATTCTGCATTCTACATTAAGAAGATTTACCCAGGATGTCATCGCATTTTTATCAACAGCTCGTAAATAAGTCGGTTTACCGGCGACCTCTATTACTACAAACAGACATTAATTCTCAATCTTATTTCTCTCGTTCAAAAAGCTAAAATCCCACAATTGACTAAACAAGTTAAGTTGGACTATGATGTCATCACGTGGAATTTTTAGTCATCAATCATTGGATTTCATCATGCTTTCCACAGACTAGGCCTCGAGTCAATGCTTCAATAAGTCAAAATTCATTTCATATTTCTCACTTATTGTTGAGAGATAATTGGAATGGAAATAAACTTACCGAAACAGTTTTCGCCTTTAGGTTTGTTTGGAGGAGCAGAAGAAATTGATGTTCTGACAACCGACACATATCTTAGATTGATCGTCCTCAGCGGATTAGCACCAACCGGTAAATCCTGAAATCAATACAAAATCAGTTACAATCTTATAACAGATCCAATAACAACGAATTAACTATTTCTTCAATCAGTTTTTATTGAACATTCTGCTTTTAATAGCACAGTGAAACATTTGAGGTCTGACCACTGAACATAAAACTTTTCTAATTGATAATTCAATAAATGTGTATGCTGTATCCACGCAGAGTGGAGGGCAGTATGGTACATGGAGGCACTGTAGCTGGTCAGTGAAATATGAAAATAATGTCTGATAGTGAAACTGAACTTCAGTCCGGTCACTAACATCAGGGTTTTTAGGCTGCAAGGCTTAAACAGGGATTCTTTATTCATATTCCCTTTGTATCTGTTCTATATCCTTGCACTTTTATTAACTTGCGAATTTGAAGGTTTCCCTATAATTGGAATCGGAATGTTTGCAGTGTTACTTACTTTAGGATTATCCTCGAAGATGAATAGTATTTTTTTCTGGCAATCGAGGATACAATAACGACTTTTAAAATTACAATTCTCTTCCACGTCTAAATAACCGCTTTTACGATCACCGCTTAAACTATCAGGTGGCGCCATCTCTCTAAATCAGCACGATTTCAATCACATTCTCAATATATCATTCTAGAAAATATAACAAATGAAGATGAAATAAAAGGGAATCATTTCTGTTCATCTCACAACATCGCACGCACCACAGCCTGGATTGTCATTGAGCACCCGCTGGAGAGATTAAACCCCTCACCTGAGCCTAGGCTATATCATTGGCTGCACTATCTTAATAGAAAGAAGAAGGAAGGCCAACAGCAGCAGCAGCAGCATCAACAGGGCCAGGGTGAGGGGGAGGGGTGAGGTCCAGGAATGATCCGAATCGAATGAAGTGTTAAGAGTTCTCGACCTCTCTCCATCAAGGAGTAAGCGACACCGCATAGAAATAATTCATAATTTATACAATTAGTAAAACAGAAAATACTCACAAGAACAGCAGCAGCAGCAGCGGTTTTTATCACGTGAAAAAAAGCGAATAAGGTAGAATTATTATTCAACCAGGAAGTAAATTGAATTGATTTCCTTATTTCACGGCTGCGGACAATGATGGATAGCTCCGAGAATATCTAAATCAGGGTATTCATATCGCTGCAGCCGCATCTCATAAGTTGGAGTCATCAAACCCGCGACGCTTGCCAGTGTTTGATTGCCTAGGCCCAGTGTACTGAGTGTAACTGACACTAAAGACTGACTACATCTACAAATAATTCCTAATGTTATCACTTTATTACGCAAAAAGTTTTGGCCCTACTAGTGATGGCCTGTGCTGTTTAATAAATGCAGTAACCCTTGTGTTGGCCTGTTTAATAAACGCAGAAACCCTAGTGTTGGCCTGTTTAATAAACGCAGAAACCCTAGTGTTGGCCTGTTAATAAACGCAGAAACCCTAGTGTTGGCCTGACAATAAACGCAGAAACCCTAGTTTTGGCCTGGTGAATAAACGCAGAAACCCTACTGTTGGCCTGATAATAAACGCCGAAACCCTAGTGTTGGCCTGTTAATAAACGCAGAAACCCTAGTGTTGGCCTGTTAATAAACGCAGAAACCCTAGTGTTGGCCTGACAATAAACGCAGAAACCCTAGTTTTGGCCTGGTGAATAAACGCAGAAACCCTACTGTTGGCCTGTTAATAAACGCAGAAACCCTAGTGTTGGCCTGTTAATAAACGCAGAAACCCTAGTGTTGGCCTGTTAATAAACGCAGAAACCCTAGTGTTGGCCTGATAATAAACGCAGAAACCCTAGTGTTGGCCTGTTAGTAAACGCAGAAACCCTAGTGTTGGCCTGCAATTTGGATGCCCTGATTTGGATATTCTCGGAGCTGCCCGTTTCTCGCTGCGAACAAGGATTCGATAATAAGATAAAAAGCCACTATCTACAGATTAAAAGAATTTAAAAACAAGAATTTATTTATTCAATCTAAAATATATATAAGACGTTTCGATCTCATCCTTAGATATCATCGATATAGGAGCATTCCTTCTTCGGATTTCAAAATGGCTGCGCCCATGGAAAACGCTCGAATTTCTCATATTTCTGGTAAAGTAAGTATTTTGCGAGTCATTCACCTAATTTCCGGTTGATTCTGATACATCCGATCTGGACTGTGGCTAGAATCGGTTTTATATTAAATGACAACTCGTCATTAGTCTGTCACAGTAACCTGTCTGTTGTGTGTGTGCGGACTCATATACACAACAACAACAACAGTTTAACCTAAGCCCAACGCGACCCCCCAACGATTAGGTAACTAACTAACTGGTTGTGTGATCTCACACCCGGGCTAGGGGAATAAACCCACTTGCCAGGGTTCCCCCTGATTGCAGTGTCACGCACACAGTTCTAAACTGACAATTGATAGTCTTTTCGTTTTCTATTTTCAGGGACGTTGTCTGATAGCTCAGAGATATCTCACAAATGGAAGCACGATATTTGAAGAGCAACCACTTATTAGTAGTCAATATTTGTGGAACGCATTTTATAACTATACAGCATGTGATCATTGTATGAAATCATTAGAAACAGCTGAATCAATGGCGCGAAGATTAACGGCCAATCACGGCTTAGAATTACCTTATAAACAATGCTGTGAAACGAACCCTAATAATCACGTTTCATGCCCGGCCTGCAGGGTAAGTAACTATCCTTCGATATAGAATGCTTGTTCATAATTTTGTCCTAAACGTTTTCTAATAAAAACTGTCTATTGTAGGTAGTTTATTGCAGTGAAGAATGTCGACTTCAAGCTTTGAAAAGTTATCACGAAAGTTTATGTCTCAAAGATAGAATAAATGATCCAGAACATCCTATTAATAAATTACAGGAAACTTGGAGGTATGCGGTATTCATCTATAAATCTGAACACGATTAGTGTATTTATCCTAATAATTTCACTCAAATGTATTGCAGATCGATGCATTATCCTCCAGAAACGGCCAGTATTATGATTATAGTCAGATTACTAGCTTCAATAAAACAGGTAATTTTGAGTACAGCCAAACTCTCATCACATAAGTCGTTGGTTACATGACTTAATGGCTTCTCTATTTTTGAATCCAAATTTGTATTTCTAGTAAACAGTAGACTTTGCTCAAGTCTGATCTTTTGGGAGCCAAATTCAGTGATATCCCAGTTGGATTTTATGTATTTCCTATTATACTGTCACAAAAAATACTTCTAAAAATATCTGAGTTGAATTGATCCGACTTTGACTGAGTCTGCTGTACATAATAAATGTAAGTCATCATTTGGATTAAGTCATTGTGATCATCCTTACAACATTTAACTGTATTTAACTACGTTAAGATCATAGAACTTTTCGTTTGTAATCGGAGCTGTTTAATTTTTCAGTCGGCAAATAAACCTGAATTATTGGAAAAACTGGGAACATTTTGTCATACGGCGGTTAATGACCAAGAGCAAATAGTGCACAAGTTGTTAGGGGAAAAATTTCAGGTAATTTACGATAAGAAAAATAGAATTTATTTCATTCACTGTGATGAGTTTCATAAACAGATTTTATCGGTTGTTGTTATCAGGAACAAATTGAAATTCTACGATTGATGATCAGTGAATTGTTTTACACTGATGACGTTAAAGATGTAAGTATCAAACTCCTAGATTCCTTGAAAACTTCCGTAATTAAAATAATTGAAACTAAAAATTATTATCAGAGGACTTCAAGTCTTATCATATTTTGAGAAATAACTCTGGAACCCCTTAAATATTTGGAGTCTACTCCTTGTTTTTCATAATTCATTGTACATCTGTGTACAACAATGGTTCTTATCGGACACTATCAGCCTGGTACAAATAGACTATAACTGTATTACAAATGACACATTGTGTCAGCAAGATACCATTTCTCAACAATTGATAAAAAAGGCCTTCAGATTCTGAAATGAGATAATAGTATAAACAATAGTTGAGACTAATATTCTAGTTATTTACGCCGAGCGGTTTCCGGTCAGTAATTGCGTTACTAGGCACAAACGGACAAGGAATCGGAACAAGTGCTTTAAGCGTTTGGGAGAAAAACGTCGATAAACTTCCAGTGACTGACGCTGAAAAACAACAAATAGAATCTTATCTAGATAAACTGTACGAAGATATGGATAAAGGTGAAATGCTGTGGAATTTCTACTATTTTATTTATTCACTGAATAACGGTCAGTTTTTTTAATAACTGGGTTTTTCTATTGTAACAGAATCAGGATGTTTTTTGGCTTGCGAAGGAACTGGTTTATTTACGATGCAAGCCGCGTGTAATCACAGTTGTAATCCTAATGCGGAATGTACTTTTCCTTACAATACTAACACCCTGGTTGTCGTAGCTACTGATGATATTAAAGCCGGACAGGTACGAACAAGGATTTATTGTTTGTTGACCCTTTTTTATAGAAGTAGATTGGACTGTCAATTTCAACCGGGATATTTTTCATCTATTGCAGGAGATTTGTACGTGTTATTTAGATGAATGTATGAGACAGAGAAGTCGACACACTAGACAGAAATTCTTAAAGTAAGTTCAACTCTCCTAGTTTCCTGTTCGTCCTGTTTAAATATAGACAGATGTTGTTTAAAATGTTGTTTTATTTCAGGGAGAATTATTTATTCACGTGTCACTGTGTAAAATGTGAGGCAGAGAAAGATGAACCAGATATTACATCAGAGGAAGAGTCAGAAGATGAAGATATGGATTCCTGATTATATCTGCATTTAAATGGTGTTTGAGGTGCTGTAATAAATTCCATTCCATAAATACAAACGCCATATCTTTCTTCAGGCCTTAAGAATCTCTATTGTCGTGTTATCATTGGTTGTAAGAACGCGATGATCAGCGATGGTGCGCAACTAGTTTCTCTGTTAACAATCTGTCATCCTATTAATGATGGCCTTCAAATAGTCTCTCTGCAGACAGTCTGTCATCCTATTAATGATGGCCTTCAAATAGTCTCTCTGCAGACTGTCTGTCATCCTATTAATGATGGCCTTCAAATAGTCTCTCTGCAGACAGTCTGTCATCCTATTAATGATGGCCTTCAAATAGTCTCTCTGCAGACAGTCTGTCATCCTATCAATGATGGCCTTCAAATAGTCTCTCTGCAGACAGTCTGTCATCCTATTAATGATGGCCTTCAAATAGTCTCTCTGCAGACAGTCTGTCATCCTATTAATGATGGCCTTCAAATAGTCTCTCTGCAGACAGTCTGTCATCCTATTAATGATGGCCTTCAAATAGTCTCTCTGCAGACAGTCTGTCATCCTATCAATGATGGCCTTCAAATAGTCTCTCTGCAGACAGTCTGTCATCCTATCAATGATGGCCTTCAAATAGTCTCTCTGCAGACAGTCTGTCATCCTATTAATGATGGCCTTCAAATAGTCTCTCTGCAGACAGTCTGTCATCCTATTAATGATGGCCTCCAAATAGTCTCTCTGCAGACAGTCTGTCATCCTATTAATGATGGCCTTCAAATAGTCTCTCTGCAGACAGTCTGTCATCCTATTAATGATGGCCTTCAAATAGTCTCTCTGCAGACAGTCTGTCATCCTATTAATGATGGCCTTCAAATAGTCTCTCTGCAGACAGTCTGTCATCCTATCAATGATGGCCTTCAAATAGTCTCTCTGCAGACTGTCTGTCATCCTATTAATGATGGCCTTCAAATAGTCTCTCTGCAGACTGTCTGTCATCCTATTAATGATGGCCTTCAAATAGTCTCTCTGCAGACTGTCTGTCATCCTATTAATGATGGCCTTCAAATAGTCTCTCTGCAGACTGTCTGTCATCCTATTAATGATGGCCTTCAATTAGTCTCTCTGCAGACTGTCTGTCATCCTATTAATGATGGCCTTCAAATAGTCTCTCTGCAGACTGTCTGTCATCCTATTAATGATGGCCTTCAAATAGTCTCTCTGCAGACAGTCTGTCATCCTATTAATGATGGCCTTCAAATAGTCTCTCTGCAGACAGTCTGTCATCCTATTAATGATGGCCTTCAAATAGTCTCTCTGCAGACAGTCTGTCATCCTATTAATGATGGCCTTCAAATAGTCTCTCTGCAGACAGTCTGTCATCCTATCAATGATGGCCTTCAAATAGTCTCTCTGCAGACAGTCTGTCATCCTATTAATGATGGCCTTCAAATAGTCTCTCTGCAGACTGTCTGTCATCCTATTAATGATGGCCTTCAAATAGTCTCTCTGCAGACTGTCTGTCATCCTATTAATGATGGCCTTCAAATAGTCTCTCTGCAGACTGTCTGTCATCCTATTAATGATGGCCTTCAAATAGTCTCTCTGCAGACTGTCTGTCATCCTATTAATGATGGCCTTCAATTAGTCTCTCTGCAGACTGTCAGTCATCCTATTAATGATGGCCTTCAAATAGTCTCTCTGCAGACTGTCTGTCATCCTATTAATGATGGCCTTCAATTAGTCTCTCTGCAGACTGTCTGTCATCCTATCAATGATGGCCTTCAAATAGTCTCTCTGCAGACAGTCTGTCATCCTATTAATGATGGCCTTCAAATAGTCTCTCTGCAGACAGTCTGTCATCCTATTAATGATGGCCTCCAAATAGTCTCTCTGCAGACAGTCTGTCATCCTATTAATGATGGCCTTCAAATAGTCTCTCTGCAGACAGTCTGTCATCCTATTAATGATGGCCTTCAAATAGTCTCTCTGCAGACAGTCTGTCATCCTATTAATGATGGCCTTCAAATAGTCTCTCTGCAGACAGTCTGTCATCCTATCAATGATGGCCTTCAAATAGTCTCTCTGCAGACTGTCTGTCATCCTATTAATGATGGCCTTCAAATAGTCTCTCTGCAGACTGTCTGTCATCCTATTAATGATGGCCTTCAAATAGTCTCTCTGCAGACTGTCTGTCATCCTATTAATGATGGCCTTCAAATAGTCTCTCTGCAGACAGTCTGTCATCCTATTAATGATGGCCTTCAAATAGTCTCTCTGCAGACTGTCTGTCATCCTATTAATGATGGCCTTCAATTAGTCTCTCTGCAGACTGTCTGTCATCCTATTAATGATGGCCTTCAAATAGTCTCTCTGCAGACTGTCTGTCATCCTATTAATGATGGCCTTCAAATAGTCTCTCTGCAGACAGTCTGTCATCCTATTAATGATGGCCTTCAAATAGTCTCTCTGCAGACAGTCTGTCATCCTATTAATGATGGCCTTCAAATAGTCTCTCTGCAGACAGTCTGTCATCCTATTAATGATGGCCTTCAAATAGTCTCTCTGCAGACAGTCTGTCATCCTATCAATGATGGCCTTCAAATAGTCTCTCTGCAGACAGTCTGTCATCCTATTAATGATGGCCTTCAAATAGTCTCTCTGCAGACTGTCTGTCATCCTATTAATGATGGCCTTCAAATAGTCTCTCTGCAGACTGTCTGTCATCCTATTAATGATGGCCTTCAAATAGTCTCTCTGCAGACTGTCTGTCATCCTATTAATGATGGCCTTCAAATAGTCTCTCTGCAGACTGTCTGTCATCCTATTAATGATGGCCTTCAATTAGTCTCTCTGCAGACTGTCAGTCATCCTATTAATGATGGCCTTCAAATAGTCTCTCTGCAGACTGTCTGTCATCCTATTAATGATGGCCTTCAATTAGTCTCTCTGCAGACTGTCTGTCATCCTATCAATGATGGCCTTCAAATAGTCTCTCTGCAGACATCATATTAATGTAATGGAACTGTGAGATGGATGTAACCGGCTCCACGACGTCATCCATTGTATGAACAAAATGAACCAACTATAACAAATCGACGTAGAAAATTAACATATATATATATTTTTTTGAATGGCATTATAATCCCATTAACAAGATTGTTATTTTAATATTTACATCCAGGCAGTTATTACAATAATGTTTAAGATGCAGAGTTGTTTTTTTCTCTTACCCTTTTAAACACAACTAGAACACATTATTATTATTTATTATATCTAATTCATAGTTAACGCTAAAATGAAACGATGCACAATTTAACAAATTCACTAAACACAGGCCACAATATTCTCCATCATACATGTAACATATATATACAGTAAATCTCACAACTCTTGAGGACGAACTCCGACCAACAAAACTAGTGCGAGTTAATGAACAGAAATATTAGATAGGAAATCAGAAAACACAGCAGACTCTGCTTAAATCGGATCTGATCAACTAAGAAATACCAGTAACAGCGTTATCGGTCATTTCCATAGTCGTGGCTTAGTCTGACCAGTTATCTCTTAGTCCTTAAGTCGATCTAACAACTTAAGATCAGTCTTCTGATTTAAGACCACTATTGAACTAAGGAACTATCTCCAGATGTTTATGGAACTGTTTAATGACTGCTACGTGTGAATAATAGAACACCTTACCCCAATAAGTCGGACTGATTTTCATGGTCCCAACAAGTCCTACTTAAGCGGAGTCTACTGTACACTCTTTGTTGATTTAGGCTGCGAGGCTTACTGTAAATCCATTTTACTTTCTACGTAGTTGCTGTAACACTAACGGTGATTAAGCACTACTCATTACAGTATAAAACAAATAGAGATTTCATTTTAACGGAACATTCATTCAATCATTAAGTATGTACGTATAAAATAGAGCACATTGAGACGGTCGTAGATTGTATCATGGCAAAACTTGCTGCTTAATTCCGGCGAAAAAATAAATAGCTTGTTTCTCATATCAGTCTCGTATCTGGCTGGCCACCTATCTACCCGGTGTATAATTCTTTTTTTTAAAACCATGATCGAGTTCACTTCAACACACCGGGTTGTTGTAGAAATGAACTGCTTACAATTTGTATCGCAGTTCACAAAATAACTGATAAGGAGAAACAAGGTGTCATCTTTTAGTTGTGACGATCATTTTGTTGATGACTTAGACTTAGTAAATAGAATTGTAGATAGAAATTGAGTGGTAGCTACACAGATCGCACACAACATCATTCTCAATGAGAGAGAATATCATACACAATTATCAACTATCTTTCTCTCGATATTTACGAACTCGTTGCCATTCTCCTGTTTCATAGTTCATTTGGAAGTAAGTATCGACGATCATTTCTTTAAAAGCTCTCGGATCGTCCTCCATCGCTATTTTCTGCACGTCTTCGCTCAGACGGATGTTTACGATATCTCCGTGTTGACTGCACGGGTTCACTGAGAATAAACAAATAATACAATATTTCATTCTATCATAATTCACTCTTCAACATTTCATGTAAGATTCTATTAAATATTAATCAGAGCTAGGAATTACCCGATCAATCCCACCCATCACTCGGCCTAGTAATCAGTTGAAACTATAGAATATCATCAGTTGGTTTATATGCCCCCCTTCTGCTCCCTAAATCCGAGGGTTTCGAGGTATAGAAAGATCTTACCTCTAGATCCGGCCATAAAACCGAGAATAAGAGCTTTCTCCGGGCGAGTGACTTTGTTTGACGTTCGAAAAATCTCTTGAGCATCGACCATTTGCTCCCTCTGTTGAGTAAAGTATGAATTAGTAGATTTTTGCAAAAGAAGCTGAAAAGTTGATTTCTGAAACTGATTGTAAACTTACCGTTAAACATAGACCTTTCTTCGGTTGTGGATTATTAGTAGTAGTTGAAGTGTTTATAACCGGTGGTGTAGGGGGCGCTGTTATTTGTTGCGGTACGGGTATAACCTCGGGTGGTGGTACCGTAGGTACGACAACAGGTGGCGTTGTTGTTGTTGTTGTTTGTTGAGATTGACCGAGTTGTTGTCGTAATTGTTGTTGCAGATTTTCTCTGGCATTCTGCGTACTCTGTGAGACTGAACCGGTCGCAACTGATAAAATATAAAACAAACAAACTTTCATCCAGCGAGTTACTCGGGTTATCTTACATCTAGTGAGTTACTCGGGTTATCTTACAACCAGCGAGTTACTCGGGTTATCTTACAACCAGCGAGTTACTCGGTTATCTTACAACCAGCGAGTTACTCGGGTTATCTTACATCTAGTGAGTTACTCGGGTTATCTTACAACCAGCGAGTTACTCGGGTTATCTTACAACCAGCGAGTTACTCGGGTTATCTTACAACCAGCGAGTTACTCGGGTTATCTTACAGCCAGCGAGTTACTCGGTTATCTTACAACCAGCGAGTTACTCGGGTTATCTTACATCTAGTGAGTTACTCCGGTTATCTTACAACCAGCGAGTTACTCGGGTTATCTTACAACCAGAGTGAGTAAATGCTCGTAATGTACTTACTGTTAACAGGAAGAGGTCCCGATACATTAGCTGTGATTGGTAAACGACTAGAACTCGGTGGAACGTAACTAGGAGTTGAAGATGATGATACAGTAGAAACTGCCTGTAAATAAACAATCAATAGAAAAACATTTGAACACATTTCAAACGGTTTGTAA
Source organism: Tubulanus polymorphus (assembly GCF_964204645.1). NCBI lineage: Eukaryota > Metazoa > Nemertea > Palaeonemertea > Tubulaniformes > Tubulanidae > Tubulanus > Tubulanus polymorphus. The sequence goes on from NC_134034.1 coordinate 14,246,699, forward strand.
TTGGATCGAGGAGATATCGCCACCGGTTACTTACAGAGGGGGCAGGAGACATGAGACCTGCAGCGTAATCAGGAGTTGTATTTACAGTTCCTTGTTCAACTTTATCTTTCTTCGCTATTTCCATAGCTTCAACTTCTACATTATTAATACAATCATCCAGTTTAATAAGAGTTAAGAGGAAATTATTACAATTGTGGATGAAATTCTAGGTGTATATTAATGTTAAATCGTTATATCTGAAGTTTAAAATCTAGTCTCATCAGACATGTTTGGGGAATGGGTTTTATGTTGTGACTTTGATATAAACTACAAACCAGCTAATCTTCTTCTTCTCTTTGCCTCTTTAACACCAACGGGTTGTTCAGTTATATCCAATAACTGTGGGAAAAATGAAACTAATACATTCTAACATGTGACATGTAGATGAGCCCGGAATTAAGGTTAACAACTGATTAGAAATAACAAGCTTTAGCCAAATAGTGCATCTTATAGCTTCATCGAGTAGAAAAACTCTTTTACAAAAATAATGTTGTAGAGTTTAAGTGACCAATGAAAAACAGACCTTGATTCCTCCTTCCTTTTTGATGTTACTATGAGGAGTACGTTGTCCGAATGGTCCGGCTGGATGTAGTCCGGGTCGACTAGTCGGGGTCGAGGGAGACCGGAACATCGCGGACCGCGCTGATAATCCTCGCATCGGTGCTGTCAATATAACATTATATACTAATCACTCAAACAGACAGTTTAACACAGACCAGCTGCACAGTCCATGAGGTGGTCTTTAAGACTGGTCTCTTGTTCTTAGAGAACTGTGCAACTGGCCCCCACTGGTATCAACTGTGAAACTGGCTCCCACTGGTATCAACTGTGCAACTAGCCCCCACTGGTATCAACTGTGCAACTAGCTCCAACTGGTATCAACTGTGAAACTGGCTCCCACTGGTATCAACTTTGCAACTGGCCCCCACTGGTATCAACTGTGCAACTGGCCCCCACTGGTATCAACTGTGCAACTGGCCCCCACTGGTATCAACTGTGCAACTAGCTCCAACTGGTATCAACTGTGCAACTAGCTCCAACTGGTATCAACTGTGCAACTGGCCCCCACTGGTATCAACTGTGAAACTGGCTCCCACTGGTATCAACTGTGCAACTAGCCCCCACTGGTATCAACTGTGCAACTAGCTCCAACTGGTATCAACTGTGAAACTGGCTCCCACTGGTATCAACTGTGCAACTGGCCCCCACTGGTATCAACTGTGCAACTGGCCCCCACTGGTATCAACTGTGCAACTAGCTCCAACTGGTATCAACTGTGCAACTAGCTCCAACTGGTATCAACTGTGCAACTGGCCCCCACTGGTATCAACTGTGAAACTGGCTCCCACTGGTATCAACTGTGCAACTAGCCCCCACTGGTATCAACTGTGCAACTAGCTCCAACTGGTATCAACTGTGAAACTGGCTCCCACTGGTATCAACTGTGCAACTGGCCCCCACTGGTATCAACTGTGCAACTGGCCCCCACTGGTATCAACTGTGCAACTGGCCCCCACTGGTATCAACTGTGCAACTGGCCCCCACTGGTATCAACTGTGCAACTGGCCCCCACTGGTATCAACTGTGCAACTGGCCCCCACTGGTATCAACTGTGCAACTGGCCCCCACTGGTATCAACTGTGCAACTGGCCCCCACTGGTATCAACTGTGCAACTGGCCCCCACTGGTATCAACTGTGCAACTGGCCCCCACTGGTATCAACTGTGCAACTGGCCCCCACTGGTATCTATTCGGTTTAATCTTACTTGTATTGTCCATTCGTTTAGCAAAACTACGACTTTTAATAGGAACAGAATTCGATGATTTTTTGCTCGTATTATTCGCTGCTTCTAAAGCTGAAAATACAATTTACCAATATATATAAACTTGTTATGGTTTGATGGACCTGGAGTAGAGAACACGAGATGAGACCAAGAACAAACAGGTAAAAACTAGGAAATGGACAACTTAAAAAGAGGACATTAGTTAAATACAATATCTCTTCACGCAAAAAAAACTCAATTCATTATCGAAAACTTACATTTTTGCAGAATTTCCGCCCGTAAAGCTGCTGATTTTGGTTTTCGTTTGAGAGCGAAATGTTTAGGAGGAATCGGTTGTTGTCCGATTAAAGCGTTATGAGCTGAACGGTTTATATACTGACATTCTAATGGTAAAGTGTTCGTTGACATTTCAGGAACCTTTTTCACTGAAACACAAACAATTATAATTCATCTCAACAGTATGAAATCAGATCAGTGTTGTGTGAACGATCAGTTTTTGAAAGTGCGCTGATAAAATGTCGTATGTCTTCTGTTTGTAATTCATTTTCAATTAGAAATGTTTTAGATGAAGTTCAATAGTTCAATGCGAAGGAGCGGTAAAACGTCTCGAGAACATGCTTCAGGCTTAGAGATGCAATAGCACTAATTCTCAGCCACTAAAAGTTGGATGTCTTCAATTCCTTGTAGAGAATTAATCAATTTAATATTCAAACTCACCAACTTTCTTTAAATCGACTAAAACTTCATGAAATGCGGTGTTATTTTCATTGATTTCGTTGTTGATATTTCCACAGCTTGCGTATGATTTCAGTATATCGGCTACAGTCGATACCCATTGATCACCGTCATTTATAGCTAAATCAATGATTTCTTCTACATCAGCTTTCCACTACAAAATACATCCAAAAACTATAGCATCCTTCAAGCTCCAGGAACCCCAGGTCATCCTTTCAATGGCTTTTCTGACAGGCCTAGGTCTGAATAGTGGTCTGAACTGCTTTTTCAACAGCAGAAAATGAGGGTCTAGAGAGTTCAGAAGGTTTAGGGAACAGTTTATTAAGGGTTAGGGTAAAGGATATGCTGCATTAGGGAATCAGGCTCGAAGATGAGATGACCAGAAGTAAAGCAGTTGATTCTTACTCGTTTTAATTAGAAATTAATGATTAAGTGTTGTATGTGACAACCAATTACAGTAGTCCTCAGCGGAATAAACTGTTCCATGATTTAGTCTAAAACCTGCTTGTCTGAGTCTGAGTCTGCAGACAAGCAGGATCTAGTCCTGCTTGTCTGAGTCTGCAGACGAGCAGGTTCTAGTCCTGCTTGTCTGAGTCTGCAGACAAGCAGGATCTAGTCCTGCCTGTCTGAGTATGCAGACAAACAGCTTTGAGTCCTTGTCAGACTCAGAGTCTGAGTCTGCAGACAAGCAGGTTCGAGTCCTGCTGCTGGCTGCTAGCGGGCAACATTTCAAAGGTTGTGGTTCCGTCGTGAAGTTAAATGAATAGTCCAATAGGGTTAGTCTTATGAGACACGATCCGAACGACGTCAAGCGAGATAAACTAACAATAAATTGACTGATAGGTTTATAAGACAGACTAACCTCTTCGATGTTTCTCCTTGGAAGATGCATAAACGACAGCAAAAGCTTCACTTTAACATGGGGTTGTAGATTCGGGAAACATTCGTGAATATGTAACAATCTCTCCTGCGACAGTTGACTACAGATAGATTTCCCCGACCATAGATCATCGGTAGAACCTAATTTGTTATGCAGCCACAGAGCTACATCGTTTTCTCTTCCGGCCATCTTATTTTTGCGGTGGAAAATCGCCGTAAACTAACGCCATCTACCGGGTTAAAATGAGTTAGCTATAAATAGTAGTTTAGTACCAAATCCTCCGTAGCGGCCTCCGTGGCGCAATTGGTCAGCGCGTTCGGCTGTTAACCGAAAGGTTGGTGGTTCAAGCCCACCCGGGGGCGGTCAAATATTTTGTTTTTTTTCAAATATTTTCAATTTTTATCTATCTTACACTATCTACTACAGTTTACATTGATTTTAATCCGAACTGACCGGTTATCTTTTAAGCCGGGACCCTCAAAGACTCGGAGTTCCAAGATAATGCCCGCATTGGGCCGCCTTAAACCTTTATAATTTAAAACTCCAAAAATGTATATCTTAGGGGGCTATCTCTCTCTTTATAATGGACCATGATTTAAATGACTCCACAAAAGGCCGATAGCAAAAGCCGGCGATAGGGCGGGTTACCGGCCTGATCCGGTCTTATGCCCAGTTCAACCTTCTTCGACTTCAGTTTCTTGGATCATAAGTTTGAGCCTACAAATCAAAATAAGTTCATCTCCAATAATCAAATGAGTCAATCTTTAACTGAGAAATGGTCTATAGAACTCCCCGCAGCATCGGTCCTGACATTGCTTTCGATGTACAATAAAACACAATTTCAAATTATTTTAAATGTCGACTTATTTTTCAGCATATATTGTCATTCCGAGTTTCCGCTAGTTTCTAATATCCGTATATTTCAATGGATGATACTATTTCATTTTCTTGTCTCTGCGGAATGGTTACATGTTGCATATTGTTGCTGATTTAAGAAATTTGAGTTGAAAAGTTGAAACAAGAGATTCACGCAGTTAGAATGCTGCCAAAACTGTCAACATCTATCTATGGACGACCAGAGTGGAATATGATAAAACTCGCATCACAAATAGGTTTTTAAAAAGGGAAAAAACTGACTCAAACAATGCAGGATAAAATAGCGTCTAGCAACTAAAATGGTTTATTGTGATTCAATTTAAACCATGATTCTAATGTGATATAGAAAATATTATATCCTCTTATTGTTAATACGACGGCTTCTACGAATACTGCGAACAATTTCACTGTTTCATTAGTTCTAATATCTATTCCTCATCGGACCAACCATGGACGTATAAACTAGATTAGTTTAGATAAGTTTATACGTCCATGGACCAACTTATGCCACCTAATACTTATAGCTCCAGATAGATTTCTTGAAATTAATCATATCTGTTTAAATGTGAATTAGACCACATTCTGCCTATTAGCGGCAACATTGTAAGATTGCCAGTTATAACTGCGTGGTTTATCTGAATGTAAATATAACGCCAACGATCACGAGTCTGAAATCCAACAAAGAAGACTTTGACTTCTACCTATCAGCACCAGTAATATATCGGAGAAAATGGATACATATTTGTTTTTTAGTCTGTAAAATATTCATATTAAAAGAAGCTACAACGCATTTTTCAAAGATCAAATTGACTGGCAACACAACTGAATAGGCACGGGCAGCAGGTGTCGCAGATTGACTCTATACCAATGGCGACATGAAATCTTCACTTATCCAAAACGACGATTCGTTAGAATTAGACTCTTTTTTCATCGAAGATTTGCGTAAAACAACAACCACTAATGAAGACCCTGCGCCCAAGAACAGCATGAAACCGGTAAGTCGACATATTTTACATTAAATCGCCAAAACACGGCGTCAGAAATTCGAAATGAAGCCGCATCATAAATTTATTTCAATCTTCACCCGCGCAATGTTTTGCACCAAAAAACACATTTCGCGTTAACTTTTCGCATATATTTTTACATCAGCATCTGGCTGTCGACGTAATTGATTTCTATTTGATATTAATGTCCATAAATTAGCTTAGTTTTCGTTAAAAACCGTGGTTATTGTCGGAGATGAATATTTTTCATGCGTCTCCTATGGCGGCTATGATATAAAAGCCTGAATGTCGTTATTGAAATGACGTTGTCGCTAACATTGATCACGAGTGACGCACTCACTGTTCACGTGTAAATATAGAACGTCGTGTGACACGTGTCACCTCACTTGCCAGCGGGCGGATACGACTGCGACCGAACCTGCTTTTATTGGAATACTGAATTTTAATTAATCAAGTCGCTTGGGAATTTAACACAACTTCCCGTTTCATTTGAGCCGATAACAAATCTTTTCCTGCGGCAAAAAGTGCAGAAAGGTCGCGTGGATTGGAATTTTACCGCTTTAGCATAAAATCGGAAATTACGAGGAGTGTCTCATAATAGCGAAAACCTATTCAAAGAACAAAAAATCTCTGATAACTAGATTTGTTGGACCTGAGTTCTTAAAAATCCTTAAAGCAAATTTGTTTTTCATATTTAGGATACGAATAATGGCGGTGGTAATAACGCAGGACTCGACCCTGACTGGGACATCTCACAGAGTAGCATCGACTATATAGATCTATCAGAATTACTCTTATTGGACGTCCCTATGCAACAAGATGATTATTATACACCCGAACATCATATAAATAACAACATTTCTACTACTGCCATGTCAGTATGTCAGAATTGGGATTACGTTTCATTCCAACCGGATCAAACCATCTGCCCCCAAACAACTTCTTATCAAACGGCTTCTAATATCGACACTTTATCCCCCTATACCGCGACAACGACCCCTAGCGGTAGTTATAGATCAGGCCAGTCGACCCCCGGTAATTCTAGTTACATATCCGATTATTCTACGCCCGGTTCACCGGGAATACCTAGCGTTTACTCGAGGTCTGGACATTCATCCCCGGGGTCGGGTTATTCGAGAACGATATTAACCCCACCCAGTTACCATTCGGGTCAATCAACACCTGGCTCTAAGCCAACTTATGAACTCTGCGACCTGGATAAACATGTGGCCGCGGCTTTAGGCAGTGGACCCAACAAGGGGTCTCGAGATAGTGACATGTCCCCTAGTTACCCAATGTCTCCCGACGATACAGCTCAATGTCAGGACAGACCTAAATCTCGAAGTAAACCGGATAAAGATGAATTACGTCATCACCGGAAACTTGGTTATTTGACATATATAGAACAGCATTATGACGATGATATGATGACGTCACCTGATATGACGATTAATGAAGAAACTGAGGTCGATCTTCAGATTGATGAGACTCACAATAATTCACACTGCCTGAAACGACGTAAATCCACTCATAATAAATCCAATCATAATCCGAATTCATATCCAACAAGTCCGGCTACTGGATCTCCGAGAAATCCGCAATTACAGGATTCAAAATCCACCATCAGTCACCAGCAACAACAACATGCCGGTCCAGTTTTATACAGCCCACGTAGAAGATATAGGTTTCAAACAAGACCGCAATCAGCAATCAGTAACCCGCTGTCTCCGACCAGCGACGCTCCAATCATTCCGCAACCACGCGCTAAAGATCCCAACAGATTCGATATCAAAATGCCGAAAGATTTGAAAGTTCCCAGGCATCAAAGACCGTGTCATAAACATGCTGAAGTTCGTCGGCGAAAGAAAATCGAGGTAAGTATCCGATGATACAGGTGGTTGAATCACGTGTGTGAGGAGTGATGAAAAATCGTAGTCTGGTTATCAGCGGTTCAAATTACGGCAAGATATTTTGGAGATTTTCGGAATTAGAAAACAAACTACCCGGATAATGGGATCATGTTCAATTTGATGGTGATAGCTTTTATAATCGGAAGGGCTTATACCGCTGTATAAAATGACAAGGGTCAAAACGCGGGCGAACAAATGATTCGTGAAAATATGTTATCGCGAAAATACTGACCGGTTACTGACCACCCAGGCAACCGACTCTGCATAAATTAAATCGGAGAAGTCTATATACGATAACCAGGCTGCGATTATGTAAAAGTATAGTTCTGAGCGCTTCTGACGTGTGAAAAGAAACGGTTCAGAAATGAATGAAGTGAGGCGATTGACAACCCACCCATAATTAGTTAGTTACCTAATTGTTGGTGGTAGCTTTTTATAATCGAAAGGGCTTAAACTGTGAATTTATCCGATCGTGAAATTAAACCACAGACAGATACTACTGACTATCACAAAATATATGAACGAAATTCACGCACCAAAATTATGCGAAATACTGTATACTATTGACTAACGGCCATCATTTATTAAAATTCGACCAACTATATTCGATCAATCTCAAAATAAATTCATTACTCCCAAATTCTTTCTGTTTATTTCTGAACCGTTCAGTTATAAAAAGTAAGTAGTATTTTTTTCGCAGCGGTTTGAATGAGGGCTTTGAATGGACGTTACTCTGTCTGTTTCGGGCAGCGCGGGTCGAGGGGTGCGAGAGGGCGGATTCAAGATTCCACTGTATTCCAGAATATAGTCAGAAAAAAATGTCACCAACAACATATTTTTTTGAATTACCAAGAAATCTGACCCGATCCAGAATACATTTTTCAAAATATTCTTCGGGAAGGATATTCGAAATCAGCAATGCTCGCTAATCCGTCAGTAGATCATTGAGCGATAATTCCTAGGAATATAGTGAAATTAACCGGTTAGATCCGCCCCTCCCCCCGGGCCCCTCCCCTCTCTCGGGGAGATGGTACGTATTGAGTAACGGTAGAATGAGTGAGTGACAGGTAGTATGTTTTATGTGTTTTCCTATTTGCAGAATTACATTTATGATGTTAAACAATTGGTGCCTAGTCTGGGCGCTCAGGGAGGCCATCACAGTCAGGCTTCGGTAATGATTAAAAGTAAGTAAGTCCGGTATGGCCCTGCAGAGAATTAGAGTCACCGATCCTGTTCTCGCTGTCTGTCAGAACTTGTTGGATGTGTGTATTAAATGGTAGGCGATGCATTGTTTACGTCATATCGTGTTTTGAGAATTTTTGGAACTCTCAGAATCCAGTACCACATTTACAACATGTCAGTAACATCTGATTCAAGAGTCAATTTGATCATTTTTTGGATGATTTAACTCGGAATCAGATTAGGGAACTGTAGGTTTCAGCATCGAAGGGTGATACTTTTACTCTGGGGCTGAGACATTTCATTTACCGAGTCCAGATCCACAGTAAAAGCTTCAATCGGCCTCAAATTCATGGTTTCGTAACTTTTTTTAACCGATTTTACTGGGACCTGATCAGCTCATGAGTTCGTCCGGGACCCCCTGGACCATCCATCCCGACTGACCCCGTTTGTTCTGTGCTGAATAGTTCACGATTCTAAACAAGTCTAAATCTTCTACTTGTAGCTGCTGATTACATAAAACAGTTGAAGAAATCTGACGGTGAATTACGTAAAGAGATTGAAGTATTGAGGTCAGAGGTTGCTGGGCATACTAGAGAACTAAGGTAAACCGCGTCGAGTCTCTTGTATATACAGTGGTGAATATGGTTATTGGCTTGTCAATCCAACAACCATCATGAGATATATCTATTTAAAACGTTTATGGCATTGAATGTCATTTCTCAGTTTAGAAATGTCAATATGCGCGTATCGTCGTTTTGTAGAGAATACTGATTCATTCTCAGACGTGTTGAAATCTGGAGCCATTTCGACTGTTGTTATTCTAGATGTGTTAGACCTAAACCCGCGCTTACAGAATGATAAAACCGAAGCTCCTTTTAAACTTTTTCACTTCATATATTTGCTGTACGCTGAGTAGTAGGCCTACAATTAGGCCCCATATATCAGTTTTCAGTACAAACGTCTTCAGATATTCTAAATGTGTGCTGATATCTTTTAAGTCGTCACGTTACGTGGTTAAACCGTTATCTAATATACAATATACAATACACCTAATTCAGAAATAACAATTGATCATAAATGATAAAAATTATGCAAATTCGACAAACATTTACGACTCCATAAAAACCCAATTTATCGATCTAATATCAAATATATCCGTCATAATTCATTACACGATGATATATACGTTTTATTTCATGTATTTTCGAAACGTTTTAATGTGTTCATTTTTTCTCATCTATTTCTTTCTATTTCTGCAGAGAATATCAGCGAAATCTTCCCGAATCAGGCGCAGTCGCGGTCACGTGTGACAACGTAGAGACACGTCCTAAAAAATCCCTCGATCAATTATTCGATGATTACGTCACGGAAAGATGTCAAATTAACTGGAGATTCTGGATCGTATCCTTATCAGTAAAAATTACCGTGATTAGTTTAGATTAATTACCAGTGTTTTCAATACAGTGACTGGTCCACCAGCTCGTCGTCTCATTGGAACATAACTGATAATTCTGACTGATTAAACAACCGCAAACTGTAAATTCCTTCACCCGTCGACCGCTGATCATAGTTCAGTATAATCGCTCGTCAACTTTTTGAAAGTTTTTCGAATAACGTCGTGAATGGAAACAATTGGGAAGAGTTTTCGCATTCAGTTTCTGACTGGGTTTCAACTAGATGCACTTTATCGGCGTTAAGACCAGGTACCGTACTTCAACACCAGGCGGCAGCACAGTATCTACTGCACCTCAAATATCACAAAATACCCACATTAATTACGAAGAAAAACTAAGAGAGATGTGTCGACTTAATTCTACCAGTAACAAAACTTATTTAGTGATGACATCGTTGTTTTATCGTTGAACACGCCATTCCACTAACAGTCCACTACTCAGTCCACTACCCAGTCCACTACTCGGTCCACTTCTCAGTCCACTACTCGGTCCATTACTTACATCGGTCTTTCTCCATAGTTTGTGGGGTTTTCTTCACTCACTTGTCAATGAAAACCAACACATTTTTATGATATTTTTCTCTTTGGCTTTTTGTTCTATTCAGTGTTTGCGACATCGATGAGACACATCGGTTTGAAGACGAACGTGTTAGCCGAACCGAACAAGTTTAAAGATGATGTACAACAGAAATTATGTCAGGACCTGGCATCAACTCATCTGGATCCGGAATCCAGATATGACAGTCTCTGATGTAACGATTTAATCAGTTTAGGAGCTGTTTACAATCTGTGTGAATATATATATATATATATACTTGGGATACGGAGTCATACATAACATGGCTTTTTACACCAAACATATCGTTATTTAAACTGTTGTATTTATGTTCATTCTTTATCGAATAAAGGATTTGGTTTTTTATTAAATTCTGGCACTTGTTTGTGTGGTTTTATTTTTTCCATGTTTTGATTTAAATCAAGTAATAGAATACGATATTTAGTCACGAAGAATTGAATGGTGGTGCCATCTATTTCTGTTAGATAGGGCTCGACTTTATATAGTTACTCGTTTTGACGCTAGGTGGCAGCGATTGTAGTTACTGAAAATTTGAATTTAAACCGTCATCAGGAGCCAGATACTTCAATGAATTCATTCATTCTATCGCGGATGATTCTGACAGTTTTCCTCACCGAGTATGACACATCCGGTTAACGTGTAGACTGAAGTGTACTACTTTACTATGAACATCACGATTGTCATCTGCAGCGTGAGTTTTCACAGTTAGTTATTACCAGTCCCTACAACTTGAAACTAGACACATTTCACAGTTTGACTGGTTGATGTTGTTGTTTATATTTTGTTGGTGAATTTTAATATAGATGTAGTGAACCTGGTTGTGATTACAGCTGTCTTCAAAAACATTCATTACACACTCATCTCATGAAACATACAGGTACTTAATTACTACTAGATCAATCTGCAGCCTAGATACTGTACCCCTCTCCTGGATACTGTACCCCTCTCCTGGATACTGTACCCCTCAGCCTGGACCGTGTACCCCTCAGCCTTCCCTCACCCTAGACCGTGTACCCCTCAGCCTGGATACATTCCCCCTCAGCCTCCACTCAGCCTGGACCCTTCAGCCCAGACCCTGTACCCCTCAGCCTGGACCGTGTTCCCCTCAGCCTGGACCCTGTACCCCTCAGCCTGGACCCTTCAGCCTAGACCCTGTACCCCTCAGCCTGGATACTGTACCCCTCAGCCTAGACCCTGTACCCCTCAGCCTGGACCCTGCACCCCTCAGCCTGGTCCCTGCATCCCTCAGCCTCCACTCAGCCTGGATCCTGCACCCCTCAGCCTCCACTCAGCCTGGACCCTGTACCCCTCAGCCTCCACTCAGCCTGGTCCCTGCACCCCTCAGCCTCCACTCAGCCTGGATCCTGCACCCCTCAGCCTCCACTCAGCCTGGACCGTGTACCCCTCAGCCTCCACTCAGCCTGGATCCTGCACCCCTCAGCTCAGCCTCCACTCAGCCTGGATCCTGCACCCCTCAGCCTCCACTCAGACTGGACCGTGTACCCCTCAGCCTCCACTCAGCCTGGTCCCTGCACCCCTCAGCCTCCACTCAGCCTGGATCCTGCACCCCTCAGCCTCCACTCAGCCTGGACCGTGTACCCCTCAGTCTAGATACTGTACCCGTTCCCCCTCATCCTCCTGAGGGTAACAGCTGCTGATTTTTACCCAATTTATCCGAAATGAAGTGAATTTCATTGAAATATTGAATGTATGTATTTTCAGGTGAAGCGATGAAATGTCCGGAATCGAGTTGTTCGTTTACAACTCGTCATAAATCGAGTTTAAAATTACATATAAAACGCAAACACACGACGGAGACACGAGATAAAGTGAAACTGTTTAACTGCGCGATGTGTCAATATTCAACCGATCTAAAATCATATTACAATCGACACATGAAAAAACATCTGGGATTTAAAGATTTTAAATGTTCTCAATGTTCGTATACGGCTTCGAGTAAAGACGCGATTCGAGTTCACACGAGAATTCACTCGAATTTACAGATTTATCAGTGCGAGTTCTGCGGTTATAGAACGAACTAGTTCGGCTTTACGCGTTCATTTAATGGTTCATCGCGATATTAAACCGTGGATGTGTTCGATCTGCGATTATAAATCAGTCACGCGACAGAAAGTCAATCGCCACATCCGACAGCGTCATAAAAACATGGACGACGCGACTGCCGTTTTTGTAAAATCGGAATCGATTCATATTTCGGCGTCAAGACGAGTAACGAGAAGATCGTGAAACTCGGGATTAGATACGAACAATCTGGAAACGCTACGGAATCTATAGATCAGTGTAAAACTATTATTATTATTTTTATTATTATTATTATTATTATTATTATTATTATCATTATTATTATCATTATTATTATTATTATTATTATTATATTGTATTTTGTGTCAGAATCCACTTAAGTGATCAATGACACTTCATTACTGAATAAATCTAATGTGGTGAAAACAAATGTGTTTTGAGGCTTCTCTTGAAGACAGAGATACTGGAAGCCGCTCTTACATGGCGAGGAAGGTTGTTCCACAAACGTGGAGCAGCGACTGAGAAGGCTCTGTCTCCAAGAGAAGCTAATCTTGAACGGGGTTGAGTAAGCAAAAGATCATCTGCTGAACGTAACATTCTAGTCGGGGAGTAAGGTGATAAAAGGTCTTGAAGGTATTTTGGAGCCAGTCCATAGAAACATTTGTAAGCAGACAATAGGATCTTGAAGTTAATACGCTCTTTGACTGGGAGCCAGTGCAGCTGTTTGAGAATAGGAGAAATTTGTTCGTATTTTAGAGTATGGGGCGCTATTAGAGTATGATGTACGCGAAGATGAAGAGATTTGTACTTTACAATGTTCACTGTGTAATTTCACTTGTCACTCTGATTCATCTTTAACTTTACATCAATTGAATTTTTATTCTAACGGTCACATACAAATAGTCGACAATAATGAACATTTTACTCAGTTCTAGTAAATAGTAATACCGGTAGTCAAATGTGTGTGTTTAAGGGTTTTGTTGCTCAAGTAACTGTTCATCGATCTTTCATTTTGTAAAAATTAGAATAAACATGTTTTCCTGAAGTTATGAGTCATTGATCTTTGTAGCTGTAATCAGTATCAGTGATTTTTAGCTCGAACCTGGGACGCCCCTGTTCATCCATCCTCTATTCAGCATCAGGACCACTCTGAATCAGTATCAGTAATTACTGGGTTTGAATCCTGGACATCCTCTATTCAGCATCAGGACCACTCTGAATCACAGCAATTGATGGGTTTGAACCCGGGACATCCTCTATTCAGCATCAGGACCACTCTGAATCACAGCGATTGATGGGTTTGAACCCGGGATACCCCTGTACATCCTCTATTCAGCATCAGGACCACTCTAAATCAGTATCAGTAATTACTGGGTTTGAACCCGAGACACCCCTGTACATCTTCTATTCAGCATCAGGACCACTCTGAATCATAGCAATTGATGTGTTTGAACACGGGACACCCCCGTACATCCTCTATTCAGCATCAGGACCAATCTGAATCAGTTATCAGTAATTACTTTTGTTAAGATATCAACATTTTACCGTATGGTGCTGCCTCTAGGCTCATCGTTAGCGGAATTTTTATACACTAACGTTAGTCAACCCTGGCAAGCTAAGGTCACGGAGTATAACTGGCCAGCACGTCGATTGCCAGAGTTGACTTAAGTTAGTGTATGAAAATTTCGATAACGTTGAGCATAGCGGCAGCACTGTACGGTCGGTACACCCCTATTCATCCTTTATCCATCAGGACCACTCTGAATCACAGCAATTGATGGGTTTGAACCCAGGACACCCCTGTACATCCTCTATTCAGCATCAGGACCACTCTGAATCACAGCAATTGATGGGTTTGAACCCGGGACACCCCCGTTCATCCTTTATCCATCAGGACCATTAATCACAGCAATTGATGGGTTTGAACACGGGACACCCCCGTACATCCTCTATTCAGCATCAGGACCACTCTGAATCACAGCAATTGATGGGTTTGAACCAGAGACATCCCGTACATCCTCTTTTCAGCATCAGGACCACTCTGAATCACAGCAATTGATGGGTTTGAACACGGGATACCCCTTTACATCCTCTATTCAGCATCAGTACCGCTCTGAATCAGTTATCAACATTTTACCGTACGGTGCTGCCTCTATGCTCATCGTTAGAGGAATTTTTATACACTAACGTTAGTCAACTCTGGCAAGCTAAGGTCACGGAGTACAACTGGACAGCACGTCGATTGCCAGAGTTGACTTTAGTTAGTGTATGGAAATCCCGCTAACGATGAGCATAGCGGCAGCACTGTACGGTCGGTACACCCCTGTTCATCCTTTATCCATCAGGACCACTCTGAATCACAGCAATTGATGGGTTTGAACCCGGGATACCCCTGTTCATCCTCTATTCAGCATCAGGACCACTCTGAATCACAGCAATTGATGGGTTTGAACCTGGGATACCCCTGTTAATCCTTTATCCATCAGGACCACTCTGAATCACAGCAATTGATGGGTTTGAACCCGGGATACCCCTGTACATCCTCTATTCAGCATCAGGACCACTCTGAATCAGTATCAGTAATTACTGGGTTTAAACCCGAGACACCCCTGTACATCCTCTATTCAGCATCAGGACCACTCTGAATCATAGCAATTGATGGGTTTGAACACGGGACACCCCCGTACATCCTCTATTCATCAGGACCACTCTGAATCACAGCAATTGATGGGTTTGAACACGGGACACCCCTGTACATCCTCTATTCAGCATCAGGACCACGCTGAATCAGTGATCAACATTTTACCGTATGGTGCTGACTCTATACTCATCGTTAGCGGAATTTTTATACACTAACGTTAGTCAACCCCGGCAAGCTAAGGTCACGGAGTACAACTCGGCAGCACGTCGATTGCCAGAGTTGACTTAAGTTAGTGTATGAAAATCCCGCTAACGATGAGCATAGCGGCAGCACTTACGGTCGGTACACCCCTGTACATCCTTTATCCATCAGGACAACTCTGAATCACAGCAATTGATGGGTTTGAACACGGGATACCCCTGCACATCCGTTATCAACCAGGACCACTCTGAATCATAGCAATTGATGGGTTTGAACCCGGGATACCCCTGTTCATCCTCTATCCAGCATCAGGACCACTCTGAATCAGTATCAGTAATTACTGGGTTTGAACCCGAGACACCCCCGTACATCCTCTATTCAGCATCAGGACCACTCTGAATCAGTTATCAGTAATTACTTTTGTTAAGATATCAACATTTTACCGTATGGTGCTGCCTCTAGGCTCATCGTTAGCGGAATTTTTATACACTAACGTTAGTCAACCCTGGCAAGCTAAGGTCACGGAGTATAACTGGCCAGCACGTCGATTGCCAGAGTTGACTTAAGTTAGTGTATGAAAATTTCGCTAACGTTGAGCATAGCGGCAGCACTGTACGGTCGGTACACCCCTATTCATCCTTTATCCATCAGAGGACCACTCTGAATCACAGCAATTGATGGGTTTGAACCCAGGACACCCCTGTACATCCTCTATTCAGCATCAGGACCACTCTGAATCACAGCAATTGATAGGTTTGAACCCGGGACACCCCCGTTCATCCTTTATCCATCAGGACCATTCTGAATCACAGCAATTGATGGGTTTGAACACGGGACACCCCCGTACATCCTCTATTCAGCATCAGGAGTACTCTGAATCACAGCAATTGATGGGTTTGAACCCGGGATACCCCTGTTCATCCTTTATCCATCAGGACCACTCTGAATCAGAGCAATTGATGGGTTTGAACCAGAGACATCCCGTACATCCTCTATTCAGCATCAGGACCACTCTGAATCACAGCAATTGATGGGTTTGAACCCGGGATACCCCTGTACATCCTCTATTCAGCATCAGGACCACTCTGAATCACAGCAATTGATGGGTTTGAACCAGAGACATCCCGTACATCCTCTATTCAGCATCAGGACCACTCTGAATCACAGCAATTGATGGGTTTGAACACGGGATACCCCTTTACATCCTCTTCAGCATCAGTACCGCTCTGAATCAGTTATCAACATTTTACCGTACGGTGCTGCCTCTATGCTCATCGTTAGAGGAATTTTTATACACTAACGTTAGTCAACCCTGGCAAGCTAAGGTCACGGAGTACAACTGGACAGCACGTCGATTGCCAGAGTTGACTTTAGTTAGTGTATGGAAATCCCGCTAACGATGAGCATAGCGGCAGCACTGTACGGTCGGTACACCCCTGTTCATCCTTTATCCATCAGGACCACTCTGAATCACAGCAATTGATGGGTTTGAACCCGGGATACCCCTGTTCATCCTCTATTCAGCATCAGGACCACTCTGAATCACAGCAATTGATGGGTTTGAACACGGGATACCCCTGTTAATCCTTTATCCATCAGGACCACTCTGAATCACAGCAATTGATGGGTTTGAACCCGGGATACCCCCGTACATCCTCTATTCAGCATCAGGACCACTCTGAATCACAGCAATTGATGGGTTTGAACCTGGGATACCCCTGTTAATCCTTTATCCATCAGGACCACTCTGAATCACAGCAATTGATGGGTTTGAACCCGGGATACCCCTGTACATCCTCTATTCAGCATCAGGACCACTCTGAATCAGTATCAGTAATTACTGGGTTCAAACCCGAGACACCCCTGTACATCCTCTATTCAGCATCAGGACCACTCTGAATCAGTATCAGTAATTACTGGGTTCAAACCCGAGACACCCCTGTACATCCTCTATTCAGCATCAGGACCACTCTGAATCAGTATCAGTAATTACTGGGGTTTAAACCCGAGACACCCCTGTACATCCTCTATTCAGCATCAGGACCACTCTGAATCATAGCAATTGATGGGTTTGAACACGGGACACCCCCGTACATCCTCTATCCATCAGGACCACTCTGAATCACAGCAATTGATGGGTTTGAACACGGGACACCCCTGTACATCCTCTATTCAGCATCAGGACCACTCTGAATCAGTGATCAACATTTTACCGTATGGTGCTGCCTCTATACTCATCGTTAGCGGAATTTTTATACACTAACGTTAGTCATCCCCGGCAAGCTAAGGTCACGGAGTACAACTCGGCAGCACGTCGATTGCCAGAGTTGACTTTAGTTAGTGTATGAAAATCCCGCTAACGATGAGCATAGCGGCAGCACTGTACGGTCGGTACATCCCTATTCATCCTTTATCCATCAGGACCACTCTGAATCACAGCAATTGATGGGTTTGAACCCGGGATACCCCTGTTCATCCTCTATTCAGCATCAGGACCACTCTGAATCACAGCAATTGATGGGTTTGAACCCGGGATACCCCTGTACATCCTCTATTCAGCATCAGGACCACTCTGAATCACAGCAATTGATGGGTTTGAACCCGGGATACCCCTGTACATCCGTTATCCACCAGGACCACTCTGAATCACAGCAATTGATGGGTTAGAAATCGAGACGCCCCTGTACATCCTCTATTCAGCATCAGGACCGCTCTGAATCAGTTATCAACATTTTACCGTACGGTGCTGCCTCAATGCTCATCGTTAGCGGAATTTTTATACACTAACGTTAGTCAACTCTGGCAAGCTAAGGTCACGGAGTACAACTGGACAGCACGTCGATTGCCAAAGTTGACTTTAGTTAGTGTATGAAAATCCCGCTAACGATCAGCATAGCGGCAGCACTGTACGGTCGGTACACCCCTGTTCATCCTTTATTCATCAGGACCACTCTGAACCAGTATCAGTAATTACTGGGTTTGAACACGGGATACCCCCGTACATCCTCTATTCAGCATCAGGACCACTCTGAATCACAGCAATTGATGGGTTTGAACCCGGGATACCCCTGTACATCCTCTATTCAGCCTCAGGACCACTCTGAATCACAGCAATTGATGGGTTTGAACCCGGGATACCCCTGTACATCCTCTATTCAGCATCAGGACCACTCTGAATCAGTTATCAGTAATTACTTTTGT
This sequence comes from Tubulanus polymorphus, assembly GCF_964204645.1. Classification (NCBI taxonomy): domain Eukaryota; kingdom Metazoa; phylum Nemertea; class Palaeonemertea; order Tubulaniformes; family Tubulanidae; genus Tubulanus; species Tubulanus polymorphus. Next base: position 14,265,225 of record NC_134034.1, read on the forward strand.
TAAGATATCAACATTTTACCGTACGGTGCTGCCTCTATGCTCATCGTTAGCGGAATTTTTATACACTAACGTTAGTCAACTCTGGCAAGCTAAGGTCACGGAGTACAACTGGACAGCACGTCGATTGCCAGAGTTGACTTTAGTTAGTGTATGAAAATCCCGCTAACGATGAGCATAGCGGCAGCACTTACGGTCGGTACACCCCTATTCATCCTTTATCCATCAGGACCACTCTGAATCACAGCAATTGATGGGTTTGAACCCGGGATACCCCTGTACATCCTTTATCCATCAGGACAACTCTGAATCACAGCAATTGATGGGTTTGAACCCGGGATACCCCTGTACATCCTCTATTCAGCATCAGGACCAATCTGAATCAGTTATCAGTAATTACTTTTGTTAAGATATCAACATTTTACCGTATGGTGCTGCCTCTAGGCTCATCGTTAGCGGAATTTTTATACACTAACGTTAGTCAACCCTGGCAAGCTAAGGTCACGGAGTATAACTGGCCAGCACGTCGATTGCCAGAGTTGACTTAAGTTAGTGTATGAAAATTTCGCTAACGTTGAGCATAGCGGCAGCACTGTACGGTCGGTACACCCCTATTCATCCTTTATCCATCAGGACCACTCTGAATCACAGCAATTGATGGGTTTGAACCCAGGACACCCCTGTACATCCTCTATTCAGCATCAGGAGTACTCTGAATCACAGCAATTGATGGGTTTGAACCCGGGATACCCCTGTTCATCCTTTATCCATCAGGACCACTCTGAATCACAGCAATTGATGGGTTTGAACACGGGATACCCCTTTACATCCTCTATTCAGCATCAGTACCGCTCTGAATCAGTTATCAACATTTTACCGTACGGTGCTGCCTCTATGCTCATCGTTAGAGGAATTTTTATACACTAACGTTAGTCAACTTCTGCAAGCTAAGGTCACGGAGTACAACTGGACAGCACGTCGATTGCCAGAGTTGACTTTAGTTAGTGTATGGAAATCCCGCTAACGATGAGCATAGCGGCAGCACTGTACGGTCGGTACACCCCTGTTCATCCTTTATCCATCAGGACCACTCTGAATCACAGCAATTGATGGGTTTGAACCCGGGATACCCCTGTTCATCCTCTATTCAGCATCAGGACCACTCTGAATCACAGCAATTGATGGGTTTGAACCTGGGATACCCCTGTTAATCCTTTATCCATCAGGACGACTCTGAATCACAGCAATTGATGGGTTTGAACCCGGGATACCCCCGTACATACTCTATTCAGCATCAGGACCACTCTGAATCACAGCAATTGATGGGTTTGAACCTGGGATACCCCTGTTAATCCTTTATCCATCAGGACCACTCTGAATCACAGCAATTGATGGGTTTGAACCCGAGACACCCCCGTACATCCTCTATTCAGCATCAGGACCACTCTGAATCACAGCAATTGATGGGTTTGAACCCGGGACACCCCTGTAAATCTTTTATCCACCAGGACCACTGTGAATCACAGCAATTGATGGGTTTGAACACGGGATACCCCTGTTCATCCTCTATTCAGCATCAGGACCACTCTGAATCACAGCAATTGATGGGTTTGAACCCGGGATACCCCTGTACATCCTCTATTCAGCATCAGGACCACTCTGAATCACAGCAATTGATGGGTTTGAACCCGGGATACCCCTGTACATCCGTTATCCACCAGGACCACTCTGAATCACAGCAATTGATGGGTTAGAAATCGAGACGCCCCTGTACATCCTCTATTCAGCATCAGGACCGCTCTGAATCAGTTATCAACATTTTACCGTACGGTGCTGCCTCAATGCTCATCGTTAGCGGAATTTTTATACACTAACGTTAGTCAACTCTGGCAAGCTAAGGTCACGGAGTACAACTGGACAGCACGTCGATTGCCAAAGTTGACTTTAGTTAGTGTATGAAAATCCCGCTAACGATCAGCATAGCGGCAGCACTGTACGGTCGGTACACCCCTGTTCATCCTTTATTCATCAGGACCACTCTGAACCAGTATCAGTAATTACTGGGTTTGAACACGGGATACCCCCGTACATCCTCTATTCAGCATCAGGACCACTCTGAATCACAGCAATTGATGGGTTTGAACCCGGGATACCCCTGTACATCCTCTATTCAGCCTCAGGACCACTCTGAATCACAGCAATTGATGGGTTTGAACCCGGGATACCCCTGTACATCCTCTATTCAGCATCAGGACCACTCTGAATCAGTTATCAGTAATTACTTTTGTTAAGATATCAACATTTTACCGTACGGTGCTGCCTCTATGCTCATCGTTAGCGGAATTTTTATACACTAACGTTAGTCAACTCTGGCAAGCTAAGGTCACGGAGTACAACTGGACAGCACGTCGATTGCCAGAGTTGACTTTAGTTAGTGTATGAAAATCCCGCTAACGATGAGCATAGCGGCAGCACTTACGGTCGGTACACCCCTATTCATCCTTTATCCATCAGGACCACTCTGAATCACAGCAATTGATGGGTTTGAACCCGGGATACCCCTGTACATCCTTTATCCATCAGGACAACTCTGAATCACAGCAATTGATGGGTTTGAACCCGGGATACCCCTGTACATCCTCTATTCAGCATCAGGACCAATCTGAATCAGTTATCAGTAATTACTTTTGTTAAGATATCAACATTTTACCGTATGGTGCTGCCTCTAGGCTCATCGTTAGCGGAATTTTTATACACTAACGTTAGTCAACCCTGGCAAGCTAAGGTCACGGAGTATAACTGGCCAGCACGTCGATTGCCAGAGTTGACTTAAGTTAGTGTATGAAAATTTCGCTAACGTTGAGCATAGCGGCAGCACTGTACGGTCGGTACACCCCTATTCATCCTTTATCCATCAGGACCACTCTGAATCACAGCAATTGATGGGTTTGAACCCAGGACACCCCTGTACATCCTCTATTCAGCATCAGGACCACTCTGAATCACAGCAATTGATAGGTTTGAACCCGGGACACCCCCGTTCATCCTTTATCCATCAGGACCATTCTGAATCACAGCAATTGATGGGTTTGAACACGGGACACCCCCGTACATCCTCTATTCAGCATCAGGAGTACTCTGAATCACAGCAATTGATGGGTTTGAACCCGGGATACCCCTGTTCATCCTTTATCCATCAGGACCACTCTGAATCAGAGCAATTGATGGGTTTGAACCAGAGACATCCCGTACATCCTCTATTCAGCATCAGGACCACTCTGAATCACAGCAATTGATGGGTTTGAACACGGGATACCCCTTTACATCCTCTATTCAGCATCAGTACCGCTCTGAATCAGTTATCAACATTTTACCGTACGGTGCTGCCTCTATGCTCATCGTTAGAGGAATTTTTATACACTAACGTTAGTCAACTTCTGCAAGCTAAGGTCACGGAGTACAACTGGACAGCACGTCGATTGCCAGAGTTGACTTTAGTTAGTGTATGGAAATCCCGCTAACGATGAGCATAGCGGCAGCACTGTACGGTCGGTACACCCCTGTTCATCCTTTATCCATCAGGACCACTCTGAATCACAGCAATTGATGGGTTTGAACCCGGGATACCCCTGTTCATCCTCTATTCAGCATCAGGACCACTCTGAATCACAGCAATTGATGGGTTTGAACCTGGGATACCCCTGTTAATCCTTTATCCATCAGGACGACTCTGAATCACAGCAATTGATGGGTTTGAACCCGGGATACCCCCGTACATACTCTATTCAGCATCAGGACCACTCTGAATCACAGCAATTGATGGGTTTGAACCTGGGATACCCCTGTTAATCCTTTATCCATCAGGACCACTCTGAATCACAGCAATTGATGGGTTTGAACCCGAGACACCCCCGTACATCCTCTATTCAGCATCAGGACCACTCTGAATCACAGCAATTGATGGGTTTGAACCCGGGACACCCCTGTAAATCTTTTATCCACCAGGACCACTGTGAATCACAGCAATTGATGGGTTTGAACACGGGATACCCCTGTTCATCCTCTATTCAGCATCAGGACCACTCTGAATCACAGCAATTGATGGGTTTGAACCCGGGATACCCCTGTACATCCTCTATTCAGCATCAGGACCACTCTGAATCACAGCAATTGATGGGTTTGAACCCGGGATACCCCTGTACATCCGTTATCCACCAGGACCACTCTGAATCACAGCAATTGATGGGTTAGAAATCGAGACGCCCCTGTACATCCTCTATTCAGCATCAGGACCGCTCTGAATCAGTTATCAACATTTTACCGTACGGTGCTGCCTCAATGCTCATCGTTAGCGGAATTTTTATACACTAACGTTAGTCAACTCTGGCAAGCTAAGGTCACGGAGTACAACTGGACAGCACGTCGATTGCCAAAGTTGACTTTAGTTAGTGTATGAAAATCCCGCTAACGATCAGCATAGCGGCAGCACTGTACGGTCGGTACACCCCTGTTCATCCTTTATTCATCAGGACCACTCTGAACCAGTATCAGTAATTACTGGGTTTGAACACGGGATACCCCCGTACATCCTCTATTCAGCATCAGGACCACTCTGAATCACAGCAATTGATGGGTTTGAACCCGGGATACCCCTGTACATCCTCTATTCAGCCTCAGGACCACTCTGAATCACAGCAATTGATGGGTTTGAACCCGGGATACCCCTGTACATCCTCTATTCAGCATCAGGACCACTCTGAATCAGTTATCAGTAATTACTTTTGTTAAGATATCAACATTTTACCGTACGGTGCTGCCTCTATGCTCATCGTTAGCGGAATTTTTATACACTAACGTTAGTCAACTCTGGCAAGCTAAGGTCACGGAGTACAACTGGACAGCACGTCGATTGCCAGAGTTGACTTTAGTTAGTGTATGAAAATCCCGCTAACGATGAGCATAGCGGCAGCACTTACGGTCGGTACACCCCTATTCATCCTTTATCCATCAGGACCACTCTGAATCACAGCAATTGATGGGTTTGAACCCGGGATACCCCTGTACATCCTTTATCCATCAGGACAACTCTGAATCACAGCAATTGATGGGTTTGAACCCGGGATACCCCTGTACATCCTCTATTCAGCATCAGGACCAATCTGAATCAGTTATCAGTAATTACTTTTGTTAAGATATCAACATTTTACCGTATGGTGCTGCCTCTAGGCTCATCGTTAGCGGAATTTTTATACACTAACGTTAGTCAACCCTGGCAAGCTAAGGTCACGGAGTATAACTGGCCAGCACGTCGATTGCCAGAGTTGACTTAAGTTAGTGTATGAAAATTTCGCTAACGTTGAGCATAGCGGCAGCACTGTACGGTCGGTACACCCCTATTCATCCTTTATCCATCAGGACCACTCTGAATCACAGCAATTGATGGGTTTGAACCCAGGACACCCCTGTACATCCTCTATTCAGCATCAGGACCACTCTGAATCACAGCAATTGATAGGTTTGAACCCGGGACACCCCCGTTCATCCTTTATCCATCAGGACCATTCTGAATCACAGCAATTGATGGGTTTGAACACGGGACACCCCCGTACATCCTCTATTCAGCATCAGGAGTACTCTGAATCACAGCAATTGATGGGTTTGAACCCGGGATACCCCTGTTCATCCTTTATCCATCAGGACCACTCTGAATCAGAGCAATTGATGGGTTTGAACCAGAGACATCCCGTACATCCTCTATTCAGCATCAGGACCACTCTGAATCACAGCAATTGATGGGTTTGAACACGGGATACCCCTTTACATCCTCTATTCAGCATCAGTACCGCTCTGAATCAGTTATCAACATTTTACCGTACGGTGCTGCCTCTATGCTCATCGTTAGAGGAATTTTTATACACTAACGTTAGTCAACTTCTGCAAGCTAAGGTCACGGAGTACAACTGGACAGCACGTCGATTGCCAGAGTTGACTTTAGTTAGTGTATGGAAATCCCGCTAACGATGAGCATAGCGGCAGCACTGTACGGTCGGTACACCCCTGTTCATCCTTTATCCATCAGGACCACTCTGAATCACAGCAATTGATGGGTTTGAACCCGGGATACCCCTGTTCATCCTCTATTCAGCATCAGGACCACTCTGAATCACAGCAATTGATGGGTTTGAACCTGGGATACCCCTGTTAATCCTTTATCCATCAGGACGACTCTGAATCACAGCAATTGATGGGTTTGAACCCGGGATACCCCCGTACATACTCTATTCAGCATCAGGACCACTCTGAATCACAGCAATTGATGGGTTTGAACCTGGGATACCCCTGTTAATCCTTTATCCATCAGGACCACTCTGAATCACAGCAATTGATGGGTTTGAACCCGAGACACCCCCGTACATCCTCTATTCAGCATCAGGACCACTCTGAATCACAGCAATTGATGGGTTTGAACCCGGGACACCCCTGTAAATCTTTTATCCACCAGGACCACTGTGAATCACAGCAATTGATGGGTTTGAACACGGGATACCCCTGTTCATCCTCTATTCAGCATCAGGACCACTCTGAATCACAGCAATTGATGGGTTTGAACCCGGGATACCCCTGTACATCCTCTATTCAGCATCAGGACCACTCTGAATCACAGCAATTGATGGGTTTGAACCCGGGATACCCCTGTACATCCGTTATCCACCAGGACCACTCTGAATCACAGCAATTGATGGGTTAGAAATCGAGACGCCCCTGTACATCCTCTATTCAGCATCAGGACCGCTCTGAATCAGTTATCAACATTTTACCGTACGGTGCTGCCTCAATGCTCATCGTTAGCGGAATTTTTATACACTAACGTTAGTCAACTCTGGCAAGCTAAGGTCACGGAGTACAACTGGACAGCACGTCGATTGCCAAAGTTGACTTTAGTTAGTGTATGAAAATCCCGCTAACGATCAGCATAGCGGCAGCACTGTACGGTCGGTACACCCCTGTTCATCCTTTATTCATCAGGACCACTCTGAACCAGTATCAGTAATTACTGGGTTTGAACACGGGATACCCCCGTACATCCTCTATTCAGCATCAGGACCACTCTGAATCACAGCAATTGATGGGTTTGAACCCGGGATACCCCTGTACATCCTCTATTCAGCCTCAGGACCACTCTGAATCACAGCAATTGATAGGTTTGAACCCGGGACACCCCCGTTCATCCTTTATCCATCAGGACCATTCTGAATCACAGCAATTGATGGGTTTGAACACGGGACACCCCCGTACATCCTCTATTCAGCATCAGGAGTACTCTGAATCACAGCAATTGATGGGTTTGAACCCGGGATACCCCTGTTCATCCTTTATCCATCAGGACCACTCTGAATCAGAGCAATTGATGGGTTTGAACCAGAGACATCCCGTACATCCTCTATTCAGCATCAGGACCACTCTGAATCACAGCAATTGATGGGTTTGAACCCGGGATACCCCTGTACATCCTCTATTCAGCATCAGGACCACTCTGAATCACAGCAATTGATGGGTTTGAACCAGAGACATCCCGTACATCCTCTATTCAGCATCAGGACCACTCTGAATCACAGCAATTGATGGGTTTGAACACGGGATACCCCTTTACATCCTCTATTCAGCATCAGTACCGCTCTGAATCAGTTATCAACATTTTACCGTACGGTGCTGCCTCTATGCTCATCGTTAGAGGAATTTTTATACACTAACGTTAGTCAACCCTGGCAAGCTAAGGTCACGGAGTACAACTGGACAGCACGTCGATTGCCAGAGTTGACTTTAGTTAGTGTATGGAAATCCCGCTAACGATGAGCATAGCGGCAGCACTGTACGGTCGGTACACCCCTGTTCATCCTTTATCCATCAGGACCACTCTGAATCACAGCAATTGATGGGTTTGAACCCGGGATACCCCTGTTCATCCTCTATTCAGCATCAGGACCACTCTGAATCACAGCAATTGATGGGTTTGAACACGGGATACCCCTGTTAATCCTTTATCCATCAGGACCACTCTGAATCACAGCAATTGATGGGTTTGAACCCGGGATACCCCCGTACATCCTCTATTCAGCATCAGGACCACTCTGAATCACAGCAATTGATGGGTTTGAACCTGGGATACCCCTGTTAATCCTTTATCCATCAGGACCACTCTGAATCACAGCAATTGATGGGTTTGAACCCGGGATACCCCTGTACATCCTCTATTCAGCATCAGGACCACTCTGAATCAGTATCAGTAATTACTGGGTTCAAACCCGAGACACCCCTGTACATCCTCTATTCAGCATCAGGACCACTCTGAATCAGTATCAGTAATTACTGGGGTTTAAACCCGAGACACCCCTGTACATCCTCTATTCAGCATCAGGACCACTCTGAATCATAGCAATTGATGGGTTTGAACACGGGACACCCCCGTACATCCTCTATCCATCAGGACCACTCTGAATCACAGCAATTGATGGGTTTGAACACGGGACACCCCTGTACATCCTCTATTCAGCATCAGGACCACTCTGAATCAGTGATCAACATTTTACCGTATGGTGCTGCCTCTATACTCATCGTTAGCGGAATTTTTATACACTAACGTTAGTCAACCCCGGCAAGCTAAGGTCACGGAGTACAACTCGGCAGCACGTCGATTGCCAGAGTTGACTTTAGTTAGTGTATGAAAATCCCGCTAACGATGAGCATAGCGGCAGCACTGTACGGTCGGTACATCCCTATTCATCCTTTATCCATCAGGACCACTCTGAATCACAGCAATTGATGGGTTTGAACCCGGGATACCCCTGTACATCCTTTATCCATCAGGACAACTCTGAATCACAGCAATTGATGGGTTTGAACACGGGATACCCCTGCACATCCGTTATCAACCAGGACCACTCTGAATCATAGCAATTGATGGGTTTGAACCCGGGATACCCCTGTTCATCCTCTATCCAGCATCAGGACCACTCTGAATCAGTATCAGTAATTACTGGGTTTGAACCCGAGACACCCCCGTACATCCTCTATTCAGCATCAGGACCACTCTGAATCACAGCAATTGATGGGTTTGAACCCGGGACACCCCTGTACATCCTCTATTCAGCATCAGGACCACTCTGAATCACAGCAATTGATGGGTTTGAACCCGGGACACCCCTGTAAATCTTTTATCCACCAGGACCACTGTGAATCACAGCAATTGATGGGTTTGAACACGGGATACCCCTGTTCATCCTCTATTCAGCATCAGGACCACTCTGAATCACAGCAATTGATGGGTTTGAACCCGGGATACCCCTGTACATCCTCTATTCAGCATCAGGACCACTCTGAATCACAGCAATTGATGGGTTTGAACCCGGGATACCCCTGTACATCCGTTATCCACCAGGACCACTCTGAATCACAGCTATTGATGGGTTAGAAATCGAGACGCCCCTGTACATCCTCTATTCAGCATCAGGACCGCTCTGAATCAGTTATCAACATTTTACCGTACGGTGCTGCCTCAATGCTCATCGTTAGCGGAATTTTTATACACTAACGTTAGTCAACTCTGGCAAGCTAAGGTCACGGAGTACAACTGGACAGCACGTCGATTGCCAAAGTTGACTTTAGTTAGTGTATGAAAATCCCGCTAACGATCAGCATAGCGGCAGCACTGTACGGTCGGTACACCCCTGTTCATCCTTTATTCATCAGGACCACTCTGAACCAGTATCAGTAATTACTGGGTTTGAACACGGGATACCCCCGTACATCCTCTATTCAGCATCAGGACCACTCTGAATCACAGCAATTGATGGGTTTGAACCCGGGATACCCCTGTACATCCTCTATTCAGCCTCAGGACCACTCTGAATCACAGCAATTGATGGGTTTGAACCCGGGATACCACTGTACATCCTCTATTCAGCATCAGGACCACTCTGAATCAGTTATCAGTAATTACTTTTGTTAAGATATCAACATTTTACCGTACGGTGCTGCCTCTATGCTCATCGTTAGCGGAATTTTTATACACTAACGTTAGTCAACTCTGGCAAGCTAAGGTCACGGAGTACAACTGGACAGCACGTCGATTGCCAGAGTTGACTTTAGTTAGTGTATGAAAATCCCGCTAACGATGAGCATAGCGGCAGCACTTACGGTCGGTACACCCCTATTCATCCTTTATCCATCAGGACCACTCTGAATCACAGCAATTGATGGGTTTGAACCCGGGATACCCCTGTACATCCTTTATCCATCAGGACAACTCTGAATCACAGCAATTGATGGGTTTGAACCCGGGATACCCCTGTACATCCTCTATTCAGCATCAGGACCAATCTGAATCAGTTATCAGTAATTACTTTTGTTAAGATATCAACATTTTACCGTATGGTGCTGCCTCTAGGCTCATCGTTAGCGGAATTTTTATAAACTAACGTTAGTCAACCCTGGCAAGCTAAGGTCACGGAGTATAACTGGCCAGCACGTCGATTGCCAGAGTTGACTTAAGTTAGTGTATGAAAATTTCGCTAACGTTGAGCATAGCGGCAGCACTGTACGGTCGGTACACCCCTATTCATCCTTTATCCATCAGGACCACTCTGAATCACAGCAATTGATGGGTTTGAACCCAGGACACCCCTGTACATCCTCTATTCAGCATCAGGACCACTCTGAATCACAGCAATTGATAGGTTTGAACCCGGGACACCCCCGTTCATCCTTTATCCATCAGGACCATTCTGAATCACAGCAATTGATGGGTTTGAACACGGGACACCCCCGTACATCCTCTATTCAGCATCAGGAGTACTCTGAATCACAGCAATTGATGGGTTTGAACCCGGGATACCCCTGTTCATCCTTTATCCATCAGGACCACTCTGAATCAGAGCAATTGATGGGTTTGAACCAGAGACATCCCGTACATCCTCTATTCAGCATCAGGACCACTCTGAATCACAGCAATTGATGGGTTTGAACACGGGATACCCCTTTACATCCTCTATTCAGCATCAGTACCGCTCTGAATCAGTTATCAACATTTTACCGTACGGTGCTGCCTCTATGCTCATCGTTAGAGGAATTTTTATACACTAACGTTAGTCAACTTTGGCAAGCTAAGGTCACGGAGTACAACTGGACAGCACGTCGATTGCCAGAGTTGACTTTAGTTAGTGTATGGAAATCCCGCTAACGATGAGCATAGCGGCAGCACTGTACGGTCGGTACACCCCTGTTCATCCTTTATCCATCAGGACCACTCTGAATCACAGCAATTGATGGGTTTGAACCCGGGATACCCCTGTTCATCCTCTATTCAGCATCAGGACCACTCTGAATCACAGCAATTGATGGGTTTGAACACGGGATACCCCTGTTAATCCTTTATCCATCAGGACCACTCTGAATCACAGCAATTGATGGGTTTGAACCCGGGATACCCCCGTACATCCTCTATTCAGCATCAGGACCACTCTGAATCACAGCAATTGATGGGTTTGAACCTGGGATACCCCTGTTAATCCTTTATCCATCAGGACGACTCTGAATCACAGCAATTGATGGGTTCGAACCCGGGATACCCCCGTACATACTCTATTCAGCATCAGGACCACTCTGAATCACAGCAATTGATGGGTTTGAACCTGGGATACCCCTGTTAATCCTTTATCCATCAGGACCACTCTGAATCACAGCAATTGATGGGTTCGAACCCGGGATACCCCTGTACATCCTCTATTCAGCATCAGGACCACTCTGAATCAGTATCAGTTATTACTGGGTTCAAACCCGAGACACCCCTGTACATCCTCTATTCAGCATCAGGACCACTGGTCTAGTGGTTAGAATTCCCGCCTGGTAAACCGGAGACCATAGTTTCGAGTCCTGCCATAGCGAACATACGCTTTTGGTAATTTGCCCCAAGTCTGTTTCTTTTTTTAATATTTCAGATTGTGATGAGGGGTGGCCTACTCGGTGATATTGATTTGAAGATGAAATAATTTTAGTGGATCATGAATTTAGGAAAAAGATTACAGCACCACTGACCCATGTTTAAAACCTACAGAAATATTTCGGATGATGGATGTAATTTCAGAGGGTATAATTTGAAACGCCAATAAGAGCAGCCCCAAAATGTGATCAGTTGTCCATACTATCGAGGACTCCAAAGAATTCCCTAGGTCCGAGAGAAACGACTACGAACGACGAGACTTCCTTATCGTTGAAAGATCTATAACAGCACTGATTTATTCTGCCCATACGTTCATATAAATGATATTGAGATTACATTGTGTCAAATCTGTACAACTATTGGATAGAATCTAGTAAACAACCTGTACAGTACTGAAAAGGGATTATCACATGAATTATATGGATTGATATGATACAACAACCATGAATGAAAACTACAACATAAATACAACCATATACGCCGAATGATATATTCGCGACACTCCGGCCACAACAAAATAACTATGTACTATTACTTTCTCTATCTGAAATTATAAAGTTGTTCACAAATTAACTATTTACAGAAATACCGATAAGTACCATTAACAGACGTCATCGGCAACGTCTTTATATACATTTCTGATTCTTTGCCGGGCTAAATCTGCTGCTTGACGAGTACTCAGATTACGAGGAATACTTGCCCTTCCAGTTTCAGAAGGAGGGGCATCTTCGTCATTTTCAGTTGTCTGTAATTCTAAAGGATAAAGTTTTGACAAAGGGCGGTTTGTTACTCCGCTAGCAGTCCTCAACGAGCAGGACCGGACACGACCATCCTGCCCCCTGAACAATTCAACAATTACACCTAAACGCCAGCTGGTACGAGGACCCTCATCGTGTATCAAAACTACCGATCCCGTTTTAACTATTTCTCTGTTATCACCGACATTCCTATGAAATTCCCTAAGACCAGTTAGATATTCTGTACGCCAACGTTCCCAAAACTGACGTACTAACGACACAATAAAATTGTATCTGTTACTTAGTGAACGGCTATTGACAACAAATTCCGGGTCATTAATATCAGCATCACCTATCGGTAGAGAGGTGATGCGCCTCCCGCACATTAAATGAGATGGAGTCAAAGGACCCAAATCGTTTATATCGCTCGATATATACATCAGTGGACGATCATTCAAGATCGCCTCTATTTCTGTAACCACAGTTACGAATTCAACATAGGTCAAAAAAGAACTATCTCATTTTTGAAAATCTGCCGTAAATGTGTATTGGCACCAACGAACGTAGTGGCGTTGTCGCTCAACATCAACTTTGGCAGGGAGCGTCTGGAAACAAACCTCCTGAAAGCAGAAAGAAAGGTTTCACTTTTGTTATCCGAAACAACTTCAAGGTGAATTGCGCGACTAACCGCGCACGTAAATAGGGCTATACACACTTTCCCGCCACCTTTCAAAATCATAGGCCCTAAATAATCGACCCCAGTATAATAAAAGGATGGCAGTGTGAGTGAGTGAAACCTGTGATGGCTCTCACTCTTAATTACGAATCTATTCGATTCTTATTCAGTACATACAGTCGGTCATTTACTGTTGGGTGCTGCCCCTATGTGTATAATAAACGGTAAATTTGTGAATTAACTGATTCCTACTGCGGCGCGCGAGTAATAAGTTAGTTCATATATTCACCGTCAACGATATGTATAGGGGCAGCACTTGACGGTTAAAATATGTATGGTTTCGAACCAGTATTTACACGGTTCGAACCCGGGACACCCCAGAGTACATCCTCTATTCAGCATCAGGACCATTCGTGAACCACTTTCAGTAATTATTGGGTTCGTACCCGGGACACCCCTGTACATCCTCTATTTAGCATCAGTACCACTCTCGGACAGTACCCGGCCGAGACACCCCTGTTCCAGCATCTCAGGACCACTCTGAACCAGTATCAGTAATTACTGGATTCGAACCCGGGACACCCCTGTACATCCTCTATTCAGCATCAGGACCACTCTCTCAGACGCGGACTCTATTCAATCCGGACGCGTCCGGGTCTCCAATTACACTCGTTCATCGATCACGCGCCGGATCATCCGGATGTCATCCGGATACAAGTTCATCATAGCATCAACAGGCAACCAGTCTAGGCGCTCAGTCTATTACATCCTCGCTTGCCAGGGGTCCGGTATCACTCCCGAACTAGCTTCCACCAGGTTAGCCGAATCCCTTGACGGGTGAAGATGGACAACCGTGTACGTTACCGCCGAGTCCGGTTCCGTGTCCGTACAGTAACAACTACAAATGAATTTGATGAGATAAGTTGTATATTCATAATTTTATTTCAACGTAAAATATCTTTTTATTCAATAACAGTGCAAAAAATACACATTAAAAACCTCTAAAAAATTTATAATAAATTTGAATCGAGTGATGAAATAAATTTGAATCGAGTGATACCGCTACCGAATCCACAGTGCTTACTTCACGACGGTGGCTGGTTCAGTTCAGTATGTCACTGTCAGTAGAGATCGGATTTTCCTTCGAGCAGGGTAGATTTTGACGCTGACAGCGAATGCAGGTGGCGCAGAATTGGACAGGCGACCAGTCTATAGCCGGGTTCGACTATTTCACACGACTCAGGATGACCTTTAAAAATGGAGGCTTTTTCGATCGGATTTACGTAGGGTCTAGAGGTGCCCTGACAGCGAATGCAGGTGGCGCAGAATTGGACAAACGACCAGTCTACAGTTTTACAAGCCTAAATTAGGAATGAGAATGAAACGATTTTTCTTTCATTTCGTCGAGTTTCAAATCAAAAACGAAACAAGCGCTGAAAAATTTGCAATCACTGAGATTTTTATTCATCTATAATGAAATTTACATGTAATAATGTGAAGATACAAGTAGCGAATAATGAAACTAGTCCTGGACTTAAAACCCTTAAATTCCCGACGACCTATAAATAGGTCGCGTTTACACAATATTCCAAAAACCAGACCAGGAGATGAAACGACGAATCGTACCAGAAACAAAATCGAAAAAATTTCATTCGGCAATCAAATCATAATTCTACATTTTTCATAATAATCGCGAGTACGGTATAAACAATGAATATTTGTTTTTTTTGTTTGCTTTGGACAATATTCGATCATTTAACATTCAATAATAATAATAAAACATACAGTATTTATTACTGGCTATGTTTCTTTTCGCGATTATTAATTTTGTTCATGGAACAAAAAGGAAAACGAACAAACAGAAAGAAACATTAAACGACAAGCACAAAAAACTGACATCAAAACTAATAGAATCACCTCTTCTATTCATAACATGACCCCCTAATGCCTACAGTACCATTTACCCCCCTTAGATAAATAGACGATCCCTGAAAGCGATGAAGTGTTTAAAAGTCTCTCAACCATCTGAGTAAAACTAAAATTTCATACTTGCGAAATATTGTAGTTTTAGTTGAGCGCGTTTTTTCATGATGAGTATTTGCGATAATTCCGAAACTCAAAATAACTCGCAAACTTTTTGCATTCGAAAAAAGTACCGACAAAGCACGCATTATTTGAACCCACGGGGGATCACTTGTACTCGTAAACGAGACCAGAAGTTTTCAGTACGTTTGAAGTAGATGTTTATGAAGTGTTCTGATACAGGTTCATCCCCTCCGGCCCCCGAGAACAACTTCTAACAAAACTCGAGATGTTTACATTCTTCGAAAGTTGTTGAAAAGTATAGAATCTACCGATGAATCGGTGAATCGGTGAATCGGTAGAGCGATACTTTCCTTCTGGTTATAATTGTATTTAATTGCAGCAAAAAGTAAGCAGATTTTGAGTCCGATTTGAGTAATAGCGACAAAGCAAAGAATACCGGGAAAAAATCGATCTTTTTTTGTCGTTAAAGATCGGATTGAGTTGTTGTTTGTTTTTGGCATGTATTCACCCTAAAACAGAACAGTTAAATGTATATAAAACGTACGAGAGATTTATATCTCGTATTTGAGAGAGAGAATGAAGGAATCGAATTGATGCATCGTTATTATACAAAACTGGCTGTGACTAATGGTACCCAGTCGTCCACAGCAGATGTCTCTTTACTTACAGTGAAAATAATCGAACAGATGGACGCGTGTTAGAAAGCAGGCTGTCCACAAACTTATAAAACACATCATCCACAGAAAGAAACTGTTTTTAACGAAGGCACAGCAACTAATTTGTGCTATAGATAACAATTTTAACAAGTTTCTGGCATAGATAGTGCGATATTGGCCTAAGAAGCAGTATATCTGTTATTCTTTAAAGGGCACCTTCGCCCGAATGGACATTTTAGTATTACAACAAATGGCTGGATATAGTAGAGTAGTATTTTAATAAATATAGTTTGTCGTGTAGTAGCACAAAGATTCATTCTCTGTATATGGCACTTCATTATTTTTATAGCAATGACACAATAGCACACGAACAGTTTTTTTTCTATATACAATAAATTCACACGTAAGTTTCCAAAAAAAAAATGAAGTTATAATAATAATAAGCTACAAGCGAAACGAAAGGAAACGCAAAGTTTCGAGTGGTTTCAATCTACGGGGAATGAAAGAACTACCACAAAAAACTGACTGCTGAAGTTTTTGGCAAGTTTTCGAGGCAAGTCTCGGCTTAATATACCATAGAAGAAACAGGAAAACAAACACAGCGAAAAAAGAGAGAGAGAGAGAGATAGAGGTGGTCTTCGCATTTTTATTTCTAATCTTCGGCAAGAACTCGTCATTTATTATCACGACGAAAGTGTTCTATAGTTCAGAGATAGAAAAGAGTATATTAGTAGATATGTGTGAGGTGGTACCATCTTTAGTCTAATCACAGAACTAAAATCAAAACTAAATACTGACCAGAAATACATATCCCAGAAACGTAGCGAGGGACTTCATTCAGAGTGTGTCGAATATAGGAAAACTAATCAATTGCTACAGAGGTTTTTTGCATGATTAAAAAAAAACCTACGAGTTAAAAGAGATTTATTTATGATCAACGCCATTTTTGACTATAACGTTAATCATTGAATGTTTTCGCAGTCTTTATTATAAACCTGAGCTCAGATTGAAATTAGATTTGAAATTTTAATAGTTTTCATTCGTTTGACCGCTTTCAACATTCTTCTTCTTGCAGGTAACAATCTGTTGTCTGCACGTACCTCACTCGGACAGGTCAACATAAAGGATTCCTGCGCTTAATTATCAAACTACCAAACTTCACGACTTTCCAGATTTCTAGGGAATTTCAGCATGTGCGAGAAGATCATCTTCAGAGCTAAGAAAAAACATACTCAACATAGATCGGAAAACATGAAAATTATCATTACACCAAATTATTTTCACTGATCTGAAATTTCCTGAGTATTTTTAATTCCCTGAAGATTTCGCCGACCGCAGGAACCTAGAAACAGCTATTCATTTTCGATTAATACCGGTATGCCTTGGCGGAAGAAGATATCTGGTGAAGCCTTGACGATCAGTTTTTGTAAGAATGGTAAAAGTCTAGGAATAGGGGGTACAGTACAGACAGCAGATTGATAGCTGCATTAATAATAATACAATACGTTAGATTACAGGGAACCATCGGGAAGCGAAGATAGAATGGAGGAGATTAGTTTACATTGCCTTCTCCATGAAGAGAACAATATCGAATACAAGTCATTTACCAGAGTTATACCTTAGCTTCGCGATGATATAATTCATATAAAACAGTTCAGTTTATATTCATCGCGTTAGAACTGATATTGATATCGATCAGATTCAGACGCGGTGAATACAAACTAAACTTTGCACTCGTACAAATTTCCGCACAGTTAAATAAATCTAACTGTATTTTAAATATACAATATGTTACTTTCTATTTCATGATGATTCAGAAACCGGTTCCACAGTTCACCGTTTAGAGTTTGACTCATTAAATTAGAATTAGTTGTTTTCTGATGTTCTAACCTGAGAGAGACAAATCTGAATTGACAACTGCGATAACCGGGTCCAGAAAATTACTAATTACTTCTAATTAGTTCAGATATATTCATAACTATATATATATATATATGTATATATATATATATATATATATATATATTCATATGCGGTTACACTTTTAGTGCAAACCATAGGGTATATATATATATATAGAAACAAACACCCTCGGCTGCCCGCTATTGTAACTATGGCTGGTCACGCTTAGCACCACAATAATGGTTCTCTCACCGGCTAGTAACTCCCCCTAGTGACAGACAGGAGTATTAATTACAGAGTACACTGACCATTTTACCCATAGTGCTGCACGAAGGTCATTCATATAATAACAACACTCGTATAAGTCTCACCCAGAGTCGGGCTGTCGGGCCTAGAATTCACGGGCTGTCGGGCCTAGAATTCACGGGCTGGCGGGCCTAGAATTCACGGGCTGGCGGGCCTAGAATTCACGGGCTGTCGGGCCTAGAATTCAAGGGCTGGCGGGCCTAGAATTCACGAGCTGTCGGGCCTAGAATTCACGAGCTGTCGGGCCTAGAATTCACGGACTGGCGGGCCTAGAATTCACGAGCTGTCGGGCCTAGAATTCACGGGCTGTCGGGCCTAGAATTCACGGGCTGGCGGGCCTAGAATTCACGAGCTGTCGGGCCTAGAATTCACGGGCTGTCGGGCCTAGAATTCACGGGCCTTTGGGCCGAATATTCACGGGCTCGCCTTTAATGTAATGACAAGCCTGAGTTCTCTCTAAGGGTCTTCGTTGATTTCACCAATGGCAGGAAATCTGTTGTCCTGAACATTTCCCAGAAATTGCTGCCGGAAACTTTTTAAGTTTCCAAATAAAATTTTGGCTCCAGATTTGACAAACACACTTTGTGCATTTTCAGCAGTATTTAACGCATCAATAATTCAAAACGCTCATCATTTCAGTAAATACTAGTAACACATAAAACGCGATATTCCTTTTTTTTTTGTAAAGATGAACCTAGATCGAGAAATTCGGGCTCGTTTTTTTCAGGTACGTAAATCTAATAATTCGATCATTAACGGCTGGATGCCTTCCGGATTGACTTTCACCAACACCGCAGAATGATCCTCATTCAAATTACGTATATCGACCAGTTTCATTAAGTATTTCGGATACATAGCCTTCGCCTGGTGATATGGATATTTCGATTCTAAATAACTCTGCAACAATAGCGAATAACGTTCCTGTTCCTGGCAAACTTTCGGTTTATCCAACAAATTTGGACGATCGGGCGAAAACAACGAAACAACTAGCAACAAAATGAGCGTCAATTCGTCTGCTCGTAAATCAACGGCTAACGAACGCACGAACTTCATGTGATCCTCGAAAAGTCCTCCTTCCGCCTGTTTCAGCTGATCGGTCGTCATCGCGTTATAATCGGGATCGTTTTCATCTAAAAACTGCTGTTTATCCTTATCGTAGGTAAGCACAGAGCGCAGGATAAGCAGTTCTATCGAACCGCCCTTCAACAGGCTGATCTGATCGGCTTGCGACAACGCTTTAAACGATTTAATTTTTTTCGACATGTCGATGACGCGACGCACGCTCAACTCGGCGATATTCACCAGATCGGCCATACACGAACTCTGATCACGCGGAGGTCCCTCTACGGATACTTCCAGCGATGTTTTATACGCCTGAACTACCTCATCTATCAACTCTAATTCCTCGGATGTTAATGTTTTCAGCGGTTGAGTGCTCGTTACGATCTCCGGAGTACTGCTCTGACACGGAGCCGGTTTAACAGGTGGCGACACCATACTGCGCTTCTCCAGGTCGCGATTCATTCTACAAAAACATACAACAGAAATTTATGAAAAAATTAAATCTTTCGATGATAAATAAAGTTGAACTGACTAAACAACATTGTGAGTTCAGTTTGGAAATGATTTACACACATTCTTAGTCGTAGTAGCTGTACCGAGTAAACCCTTATCTAGACTGAAAAGATTGAACTGACCGGTGTACAGGTTTGACTGACCGGTGTACAGGTTTGACTGACCGGTGTACTGGTTTGACTGACCGGTATACAGGTTTGACTGACCGGTGTACAGGTTCGACTGACCGGTGTACAGGTTCGACTGACCGGTGTACAGGTTTGACTGACCGGTGTACAGGTTTGACTGACCGGTGTACAGGTTTGACTGACCGGTGTACAGGTTTGACTGACCGGTGTACAGGTTTGACTGACCGGTGTACAGGTTTGACTGACCGGTGTACTGGTTTGACTGACCGGTGTACAGGTTCGACTGACCGGTGTACAGGTTCGACTGACCGGTGTACAGGTTCGACTGACCGGTGTACAGGTTTGACTGACCGGTGTACAGGTTTGACTGACCGGTGTACTGGTTTAACTGACCGGTGTACAGGTTTGACTGACCGGTGTACAAGTTTGACTGACCGGTGTACAGGTTTGACTGACCGGTGTACAGGTTCGACTGACCGGTGTACAGGTTCGACTGACCGGTGTACAGGTTTGACTGACCGGTGTACAGGAATACAAATAGGAACCGATGTTTCTGAGATAATGATGATGGTGGTATTTTAATTTCAATGTGTGTTGTTGATTAGACAGAATACCTAAAGCTCATTAAGAGATATCAGGATATCATGTTCTATGATCATCAACCTTTCAGAGGAGATACTTTCATCATCAGTATATAATACGCATATCAACTCATCAAATACTAAACGTATTAATAACTATTTACTGAAATAGTTATGTTAGATATATAAATCTCATTATCAGCTAATGTTGAATATAGTTTCCGTAATGTGGGATAATTCAAAACAACTGTAAACAACTGTTGGTAAAGATTGAGTTCAAGAAATATCTAAGAAGGGGGTTGCAATTGTTCAAAAATTGGATTGAGTAAACTAGTGGTGTGAAATGTGACAATTTCAATCGTGTTTGTCCACCAGTTTTCAGTAACAAACCCCCAAGCTTCCTGACTATTCAGTCAGATTGAATTTGTGTGATGCGAACGCAGCAGATTTGAGAATCATCTGATGCGGCTTTAACTTTATCCAAATGACGTAATAAACATGAAATAACACCGGAGAGGATATTAGCGGGTCACAATGAAGGGATTGGCAATTCTTTTAATAATCAGATCCTGAGGCTAAAAGATCAGACATGAATGAATTATCAATTCCCAAATTGGTTTACAACGTAATACTCGGGTTTCAGAGATATTTCACGGAAACATCGTTCTGAGAATTAGATAAATATAAAACTACATTTCGCTCTAATCTCGTAGTGATAAATTCAATCTAACATCGCGTACGCATGAAAATCAACGTAAGAATTTTCCGAGAAAATTCATCGACAAGATTTTAAGATTTCCAAAGAAAAGTTTGCAAAATGATGAATTGTGTAGTTGTATCATCAATTTCTAAATGTTGTTGTCCGTATCCGTGATTTAGTGAAAACTGACCGGGTTATCACGATTTATCAACTATTTATGGAGCTAAATCAGTTAGTCCGAACAGAATATAGCGAACCCACGCGATTCAGCGCAGTTGCTTCAGTTCCAAGATGGCCGACACTAAATGAAAGCCCATGCTATTAGTAAAAGACTTCTCTCACTCAATGAAATCAGTTTCTAATCTAATCGGTAATTTAGATATGGCGATCTTACGCACATTAAACAACAACAATAAACGGATTATAAAAACATGTTGATTAAAGATATAAATGAGAGGTTTCTGCTTACATCGGCGCAACATGTGTTGTATAGTTTTGCTGACCATTAGAACGAGGGAGATGAGGAGTTGTAGTCATCAACTGCCTATAGGATGAAAAAATATATATAGTTATACAATGGGTTAAATATTGACTACAGTTCTAAATGATTAGTGTCGACAGAAGAGTGTACGACTAGTTTACTGGTATCGCACTCAGGTTCTATATACCCGAGTCAAACCATCTGGTTGAATTATTAGTTACAGGAGACTCAGTATTTGGGAACTGATTCATTGTTGTTGAGAAGGTATTGAAAAAATTTAAGCGGATTTTCAGAAATGTTTTAAGGGAATGAGATGTATGCAGCCACGTAGAGTTGATTCCAGTGGTATCCTTCACTTTCCTCACAGACTGAATAATCTTTAAAACAGATTTGATTGAGTGAGAATTCTGTTAATTCTTAAATCATCTGTAATAAACGAGGATTCAATAGTTGTCACTAGGGCATTTAAACTGTTCAATAGGTGTCGCTAGTGTGCGTTAGGGCATTTAAACTATAGATTTATTCATTAAAATTTATCCATCATTTTCTAGAATTCAATGAATGTTAAATAAACAAAACCTAGATTATTTTGTGAAATGATTTTTGGGAGGCTAAAAATCTAGATGAAAATGAACTGAATTTGATATTTTAGAGGCGGGCGCCATCTAGTGGGATTACTGGTACGTGCCTGTGTTCAGTTCCCTGTGTGTAAGGATAGACCTAATGTACCGATTAATAAATACACTTCACAAACATGTGAACTATTTTTTCTTTATATTCTGTGCTTTATCTAAAGCGAGTTTGTAATGATATTGTAGAGTATTGATGTAGTTTTATAAGAGTGGTCTCCCATCTCCCCTCGCCCCACTCCCCTCTCTTTTGACATAAGAGTCCTTTATCAATCATTTATTCTTTGATGAAAAATAAATTCGATATTCTTGTAAAACTCTGTTTTCAGCCGCTTTTAAACATGTCTGGATATAATGATAGCAGGGACATAGCCACGATGGGCAGACTACACAAGTTATCATTCTGAAAACTGTTAAAATTCAAATTCACAACTTGAGTTAATTAATTCAATGAACTAACTCTTGTGTCTAAAAGTGATATCAAAATATATATGTAGTGACCTACATCTTTGTGCCATATCTAATAACATCCTAGCTACACGAGAATTCAGATCTAATAATCTTCTACGGAATCTTACCCCAAATTTCAGAAAACTCTATCGCTGAAATTCCGTGAAAATGAGTTTTAAATCAGAACCCTGTTCCAGAGTTATGAGTTAAGAAAGTTAGACGAGTTGATTTTGAAATATTTGACTCAGCATCAAATAGTAACCGAGAGACCTGTAGTCTGTTAGACCCCGAGGGCCCATCTGCACTCATCAGCGTCAGTGTGTCTGAGTATTGTCAGCCCCCCTCCTCTCCCCCCCGTGTCTATAGTTTAGAGGTAAGTCTATAGTTTACAATGATTGCTGTTTTGTGTATATTAATAATATAATGCTGATAGATCGTCTATTACTGAACCTAAATACCACACTTCATTACATTATTACAATGTCAATATATCAACTTATAAGGACCTACATCGAATGCAGCAGTTTCTGTCAGTGATATAACTGTATTCAACTCCGTCGTCATTTCAGTGTTTCACAAATAAAAACAAACGTTCACCTACAGTTTAAGACTCTTAACGATTAATTAACTTTCATGTAATTATGTTTTTTTCACCGAATGAATGAATGAACAGCAGACAATGAGCCACCACAGATTGTGTATAAAAAAACATCAAAAACACAAAACGATCGTATCATTATTTCATGTTTTCGATAATAACACAGAATAGTCTCTTCTAAAACCATCAATTACTGTTCATGTATATTTAATACTTCAATCATATACCAGAGTATGTGAACAGATACGGCTGATAATAACAACCTGTAGTCGGTAGATTGTTTCAATTAGATTATTATATTATGTAAAAACTGTGATATGAATAGAATTATTGAGAAATAAATCTGAAAGATTAGGTCCCAGTTCATTAGTTTTTTGTTCGGTGTTTAACGCTCCCATTTCTAATGTTTTTACTCCAGAGGGTGGACCCCCGGACCACGGCGTTTACTGATATCTGATGTATGGGTGGAACCCCGGACCACGGTGTTTACTGATATCTGATGTACGGGTGGAACCCCGGACCACTCTGTTGTTACTTGCACAGGATGAAATCAATGATTTCTATGTATGATATATTTAGACAGACCGTGTCTGTCTGTAATTACATACTATATACTCTTACACACTTATTCACTACATATTTCAAAGTGTTGAAGTATCACCAGCATTGAACAGAATAAATAGAATAGTCCATAAAAATGTTCCCAATACAATGAAATTGATTTCATGAATTCTATAGAATATTGTACACAGTGGTGATATCAGATATAGAGGTGATTGATTTCAACTGAAGCAGTTACTGCTAGGCAAGGCACTTTATTCAAATTCTATGTGAAATGGCCGTTTCAAATGCAAGTCGTTAGTGAGTTGTGAGTTGTTGGTAATGAGTTATAAAATGAGTTGTAAGTAGTGAGTTGTAAGTTGTGAGTTGTAGGTAGTGAGTTGTAAGTAGTGAGTTGTAAGTAGTGAGTAGTGAGTTGTAAGTAGTGAGTTGTAAGTTGTGAATTGTAAGTTGTGAGTTGTAAGTAGTGAGTTGTAAGTAGTGAGTTGTTGTTGTTTGTGTTATTTTCAGCCTATGTTGCGGATACATTTTGCTCACCTTTTTTGTTGCTCTGAAACCCACCTGTTCTCTTCAATCTTCTGACGTTTACGTTGTTTTTCCTCGTCAGTAAGGATGTATTCTTTACGCATTCCGATTTCAAAACATTTTTTTAATCGACAGCGTTTACAAAAGCGTCTATTCGAAATGTCCATTTTACATTTTTCATCGTACGGGCATTTGAAGTATTCCTAAAATTAAGTGAAAACAGGAATGAATTGAAGCGGTATTTATAACGAGATCGATGGAATTCACGCAAACGTAAAACAGTTCCGTCTGAGAGTTTCAACAATTGTAGTCATTTAACTTTTGACTCGTTGAAATCCTCTCAAAATACCATTAAACTAACTGTTACAGTTTATCGATGAATCTTCACCAAAACGGGAAACAGTTTGAGCATTCTTTACTGAGCTGAATTAATGTTGTTGAGTGGAGGAAAGAGAAACTGTCAGCAACTTGAATCGTGGAAATAAATCATATCGATATCCAAATTCTAACTGAACTTCTAGTCATTGACTAGTCAGTTATTGGTAGATTAAACTAGATGAATAGTCACGGTTAGAGGAGAGGGTATGAGGAGAGGGTGAGAGGGTGAGAGAGGAGAGAGGGTGAGAGGAGAGGAGAGAGGGTGAGGAGAGAGGGTGAGAGGAGAGAGTGAGAGGAGTGAGAGAGGAGAGGAGAGAGAGGAGAGAGTGAGAGGAGTGAGAGAGGGTGAGAGAATGAGAGAGGGTGAGAGAGAGTGAGAGGAGTGAGTGAGAGAAGAGAGAGGGGAGAGAGAGGGGTTGTTTTTTACTTACTAGTCCCTTCAAAGCGTTGCGTCTAAAGAAAGCTTTACACGATTCGCATGAAATAGCATCGAAATTATAACCTAGCGCCCGGTCTCCGCAAACACCGCAATATTTATCTTCTTTTAATTTACGAGCTCGTCCACCTTTACCGGTCTGATTGGAATCATCGCTCTGATTGCCCGGCGCTCCGATATAACTATCCGATCCAGAACTACCCATAGAACCGGGCGAACTGACTAACGGTGGGTACCCGCCGGGCGTCGCTCGGATATGAGTACCGTTTGTAGTGATACCCAATCCTAACGGCGACATCTGACCTGCCATCATATTCACATCCATAGCTTCAGTTTTAATATTGAGTGGAAATTGTAAATGACTCCTGATCGGTCGAATATCCTGAAAATAGAAATAGTTTATACTGAAGATTTGGCTGATCTCAACATTGATAAATGACTCCTGATCGGTCGAATATCCTGAAAATAGAAATAGTTTATACTGAAGATTTGGCTGATCTCAACATTGATATTAGCAATTCTAATCCATAACATCTACAGAGGGTTAGAATAGTGGCCCCAGTCCCAAATATGTATCATTCTTATCAGTCCTTCCCTACAGTACATGAGTAGAAGTGATCTGTTTATGACCCCCTCTACTCCCTCACCCCCTACACCCCCCTCCCCGATAGATACCATACATACTTTATAAATGGCCCCCGCAATATGATAGTTGTGGAAGGGATCATGAAGTCTTTATTCAGGAGGAGGAATTCAGCTGATATTGATGAGTATGAATGACACTAGTTTCAACTACAATGAATTCCACAGTTACAAGAGAGGAGAGAGAGGGAGAGAAGGGAGGAGAGGAGAGAGAGGAGAGAGAGAGGAGGGAGAGGAGAGAGAGGAGAGAGGGAAATGAAGAGTTATCCCAAAGTTTAAATTCCAGGTGAGAAGTTCAGCGACTGCCTGAATATTGTTATTATTATTAATAAATGGCCTTGACATTGTGTGGAGGAGTTAGATATAATACGGGGCTCGATACCAGTCACAATTTTTATTCAATCGCAGAAAAAACTCCATCAATAAATATTATTGTAGGCTATAATTGAAAGATGGAGGTATTTTCTGATGTGTGTGGTGGAGGGTTAGGGGTTTATACATAGCCCACACACACAGACAGACTGACTCACTACTTCATGGTTCTAACCATCTGATACTGTGTGATAATACTCACAACCAGTAAAACTGACAACTGAATACTCGAAATTCATATCTACAGTTTCAATTGATAATTGAAGAGTTGTTAATTGTGAAACTGGATATGTCATCGAAAATGACAATTAATTAAGTCAATTTTTCAGCGTTTTACAACATAGCCTTGAATTACCACATTCAGACATTCACTATTTGTGGTATGAACAGTAGATAAATAGCTGATAAAATGTTTTATTTTCAATTAAAAGTTTCTTAAGGTGAAGTTCTGAAAACAGGGTCCAGGATTTAGGCTGCAGGGGGTACAGGGTCCAGGATTTAGGTTGCACGGACACAGGGTCCAGAATCTAGGCTGCAGGGGGTACAGGGTCCAGAATCTTGGCTGCAGGGGGTACAGGGTCCAGGCAACAGATTGTCATGTAAATGTTGAATCGGGATCCAATGATTTAATTGGTGATAAAAAAATGAGCTCAGACACAATGTTTTTAATCTAAGTAACATCGACTGAGGTTTTTTTGCACAATTCTTACCTCTGCCTCGGCGGGACGTCCAAATTTCTGGCGATAACAATCAGACATATCAGCGCATGTTCCATTCATCATATCGGCGTGTTTATTAGTTAAAACAGGCGGACAATTCTCCAGTGATAACGCAGCCAGTTGCATAAACTGTAAAATAAAATTAACACTTTATCACGCACAGAATTAATTAATTATCGGTAACAAAATCAACCAAACAAACACATGATAAACTCTATGTAATTTGTAACATCAAAATTGCTCAATATCTTTGACACCCAGTTTCAGAAAGCTTGATTCTATTAATTAGCTTCTTTCATTCTTCCTGAATGGGGGGGGGGGGGCGAGGGGGAGGAGGCAATAGTTAACAAACCGCTCATGGGGGGCAATAGTAAATAGTATATATCATTTCTGATATAAATTGAGAGTGATTCAAAATTGAAGATCAACAAAAAAGATTCAGTTTCACTGAGATTTCCGCTGGAATGTTTAGTGGAGTTTTGCATACACTGATGACTGTGATGAGTTCTATAATAGCACGAGATCCCTCGTAATGTTTTACAGTTTTTGATCGAGTAAATTATGTCAAGTTTAGTATTTCATCGATTCTGAGAAGGATTTTACATGCAGATCGAAGTTTGTTCTTTCTTTTTTAAAACTAAATTTTTCATCAGTTTTTGTCGTCATATTTCAACCGCGATCTAATTCAGCCAATCAGAGACCAGCACTCCGGTGACCTATTTGTTTTTATCAGTCTGGTGAAGTTTTGTTGGGATTTTTGAAAATGTCAAATCTAACGACACTTTGTTGAACCTCGTCATAATTTTGCCGTGGGTTTGGTTGAAATTGTTCTTTTTATCAATAAATTGGTTTTGTCTAAATAGACAGCTACTGCTGTCTCTGAACAGACAGTTATTGCTGTCTCTAAACAGACAGTTACTGCTGTCTCTGAACAGACAGTTACTGCTGTCTCTAAATAGACAATTACTGCTGTCTCTGAACAGACAGTTATTGTGAGCAAGGATTGTGGAACTTAATCCGGTTTGACAGTTTAGTGAGGATCCAGTTATAAACACTGCTCACATTATAAGTGAAACATTTCAGGATTCAGTTCCACAGTTCAGGTGGCACCACTTTCCCCCATTCCATGTTTAAACACATAATTCGGTGAGTGAATCTGCATCGGGTGAATGGACAAATTTCAATCATGAATCAGGTATTGACGCGGTCAATAGCATTATCCAAACTGCCCGAGATTTCAGGGAGATTCTGGGTTTTCAGCCACCTTCCTCCTAAACACTAGATCAGGACTCACTCCTACAGTTCTTGGTTATGTTTGACTAGAGTTCATTTGAAATGTTTTTACTTTAAGAGTCCAATTTGATCGTGAAGCAAACTGAATTATACACGACATGTATTCGCTATATCGCGTTGTCAACACCTCATATAACAACGACTCAATGTAACTGGAAGTGATTTTGTTAATGTTTAGGAAGCTGGAAAGCTGGTTTATCTATCTCTGTATCGCTCACGTACACCAGTAAGTCATTATCAGATAAGTACACTTAGCAGTATAACTGTTCTGTCACATCATACTCTGTGAGTATGTCTCATATATTCACTGTAATACACCGCGCCACATGGTGAAGGTTTTTACTAAAACTTTTGAGACTTTATTTTTTAACAAGAGGCAACATATACAAGTACAGCTGAACTATTATTCGGTTTGAAGTACGTAATACTTTTAAATGACATTGAATATTCATTCTACAAGTACATTTCAACCATGAGTTTTTTTAAACCATGACCTAATTCAACGATGCAAGGCTATATCACGAGGGAGTGAGGAACTTGAGTAAGAAAAAAAGTTTCTTCGATCATAGCTCTAATATTGGTTTAGTGACCAAGTAGCAAAGATAGATACCAGATTCAGAGATAGAGTGAGGAGTGATGATGCAAGGGAGAGAGAGAGAATGTGAGGGGATAGAGTGAGGAGCGAGGGGAGAGTGAGAGTGAGAGGAGAGCGGAGAGGTGTGAGGAGAGAGGGCAGAGGGAAAGGAATGAGAGTGAGAGAGGAGAGTGAGAGGAAGGGAAGTAATAGTGGGATGAAAAGGTAAAGTGGGAGAATGATGAGAGGAAAGAGAAGAGAGCAGATAGGGTAAGGGGAGGAGATGAGAGAAGAGGAGAGAGAGGAGAAGATACGTACTGGACTTACACCGTTCATCATTTTGAGTATTTGTTTGTTGGTTTCGGTGCCGTTGAAAATAAAAATCCAGACAAATATCAGTAGAGTTTATTGCAGCGAGTCTCGAGTTGAATTAAATAATACCTGAAAATAGAAACAAAAACATCGTCATCATCATTATCATCATCGCCAGTGAATTAAATAGAAATGAATGTGAGAGATTGTGACACAGTTTGCGTGGGAAATAAAACAGCTGAATTCAACTATCATTAACCGTATTTCAGTTAAAATAACTTGTTTTTATCCGACGACAAGATTTCAGTATCAATTCATGTAAAATCCACAAGTGGTATTTAATCACTGATAGCAGATCATTTGTCATAGTTCACAGTTATCTACCACTCAACCCGCGATCAGTTAGACATGTTCACTTTATCTATACATGACTCCCGTTTATCAGGATTCACAAAAACTGCAATTCAGATCTGACTTGAGCGGAGTCTACTGTACCATCCAACTCAGATATCACTCTTCAAGTCAAAAGATCTGACTTGAGCGGAGTCTACTGTACCATCCAACTCAGATATCACTCTCAAGTCAAAAGATCAGACTTGAGCGGAGTCTACTGTATCATCCAACTCAGATATCACTCTCGAGTCAAAAGATCAGACTTGAGCGGAGTCTACTGTATCATCCAACTCAGATATCACTCTCGAGTCAAAAGATCACACTTGAGCGGAGTCTACTGTACCATCCAACTCAGATATCACTCTCAAGTCAAAAGATCAGACTTGAGCGGAGTCTACTGTACCATCCAACTCAGATATCACTCTTCAAGTCAAAAGATCAGACTTGAGCGGAGTCTACTGTATCATCCAACTCAGATATCACTCTCAAGTCAAAAGATCAGACTTGAGCGGAGTCTACTGTACCATCCAACTCAGATATCACTCTCAAGTCAAAAGATCAGACTTGAGCGGAGTCTACTGTATCATCCAACTCAGATATCACTCTCAAGTCAAAAGATCAGACTTGAGCAGAGTCTACTGTACCATCCAACTCAGATATCACTCTTCAAGTCAAAAGATCCGACTTGAGCGGAGTCTACTGTACCATCCAACTCAGATATCACTCTCGAGTCAAAAGATCAGACTTGAGCAGAGTCTACTGTATCATCCAACTCAGATATCACTCTCCAGTCAAAAGATCAGACTTGAGCGTAGTCTGCTGTACCATCCAACTCAGATATCGCTCTCAAGTCAAGAGATCAGACTTGATACGGAGTCTACTGTCATTGTAACCTAATCAAACTGGTGTTGGCCTCGTAAAAAGACAAATCTAATCACTGTGGGCTTCAGTTCCTGCGATTAGGACAGAAACAACAATAACCAATTAATACCATTTGAAAAACATCTGTGTGCAGTAATGTATATGCATGTATCACAGTTTGAAAGTAGATCAGTCAATATTGTGTATGTATTATTTGATATGAGATGCTTAGAAATGTCATTCACCATTTATGTAATAAGTTCAATATATTGATTTTCAATGGATGTAGAAAAAAAACGATAATACTGCGAATATGTGATGAATATCATTTATTACAACGATATCATTTCACACACGTACGCGGAGTCACGGTGATCTACACGTACGCGGAGTCACGGTGATCTACACGTACGCGGAGTCACAGTGATCTACACGTACGCGGAGTCACAGTGATCTACACGTACGCGGAGTCACAGTGATCTACACGTACGCGGAGTCACGGTGATCTACAAGTACGCGGAGTCACAGTGATCTAAACCTCGTTTCTGGAAAACAGGACACAGTTCTATTTACTGTTCAGAGTTAACATTGAAATAATTGAGAACGAATTAATCTTATACAATTATTACGAGAGGAATAGACTTATTTCAAAATATTCACAGGTCTGTGTCTATTTAACTGAGCACACCTTCAAACTACATCACGTGGACCAAGTGTAAACATTAGTGAAAAGTCCATTCTAAATCGGTCCATTCCATTTGCTACCAGTTCAGACTGCTCAAACAGACCGATACTGATCCCATTTCTCTGCGAGTGAATAGAAACTTTAATGTAATCAATTACCTTTCAATCAGTGTTGTGTCTAGCTGGACCAATGATAACAGCATAGATTTGGTCCATTTTTAATCGGTCCGTTCCAGGTACGGGCCAAATTAAAAAGAACCAACTTGTGATAGAGCGACATAGAGTGAACACAACTCTAGTTCTAGTTGTAAGTGGATTTTAACTGTTTATAGTCAACTAATTGAACGACTATTGAGGGAAGAAACTTAACCAATAACTAGGCTCCCGATAATAAGGCTCCCGAGTGCCTAGAATTTATAAACTGATCATAAAGTACATGGCGAAAAAAAAATTCAGTCGTGAAAGCTGCGTGTCCTTTAATTCTAAACGAGTCAGCGATAATTTGAATATCTAGTTTAAAAAAAAAAACTCAGTTCATAAAATTCAAACAGCAGCACGATATATATGAGTTGATGAACACGAGTATATATATATATATATATATATATGTTCATGAATAATGAATAACTATTGAATGGTATAATGCAACTTGATCTAATACTGCAATAAAGTATGAGCTCCAGTAGAGCAGTAGTATTCAACCAGACAGACAGACAGATATTTCACTACTGACTAGCTGCTGCTGCTGCTGCTGCTGCTGCTGCTGTATGAATGAGTGACTGATG
Organism: Tubulanus polymorphus; assembly: GCF_964204645.1. Lineage (NCBI taxonomy): Eukaryota > Metazoa > Nemertea > Palaeonemertea > Tubulaniformes > Tubulanidae > Tubulanus > Tubulanus polymorphus. The sequence goes on from NC_134034.1 coordinate 14,297,217, forward strand.
AGTAAAGGGCGTGGTACCTCTCTTCCTCCCTCTCTCTTCTTCGCTACTCTTCACAAAGACCTACTAACTAACGTATAAAAAAATACTAATCGATGAAACATCAATAATCAATGAATCAATACGTGATGGGAGGCAGACAAACTCGTCATAGATATATAATATATATATATACATCAAACACTAAATCATCACGATTATCTCCTTTTACAAGATCTAAAAATTCAAACTAGAATAAATCTGGGTCCTGCATCCATTAGGTCTCGTAGCCCCGAAAAAAATACCGGGCCTCGGTATTAAAATCACAAGAAAGAATTATCCAGAACACAAAAGAATCGCTTTTCAAAGCCTTGAAAATATAATTAATAATTTCTAAAACTTCTCCGGGACTAGTATGAGCCTTCGGAGTTCTCATGAGGGTCGGATAATTCTTTACCCTCGTGGTCAGATACAGCAGCAGCAGCAGCAGCAGCCGGAGCCGGAGTTGCGGAGAGAGAGAGATGGAGAAAAGCTCGGTGAGTTTGTGACATGTGTAAATGATTGTGAAGTGTATCTCAGACGTCACAGTTTGTCCTGACTTTATATGACAGCATAAATTACATGGTTGTAGTGAAGTGTTCTTCACTGCCACATAACCACTTCACTACCAACATTTATAGCTATTACATATTATTCCACCATCAGTCGCGCTTATATTAATTTCTTCTCAAGACGTGTACTAGCCTGTTTTATTATTCATGATACTCCGTCAGTCCGTACCAGTCCGTACCGCTGACACTACTCCGTCAGTCCGTACCGCTGACACTACTCCGTCAGTCCGTACCGCTGACACTACTCCGTCAGTCCGTACCGCTGACACTACTCCGCCAGTCCGTACCGCTGACACTACTCCGTCAGTCCGTACCGCTGACACTACTCCGTCAGTCCGTACCGCTGACACTACTCCGTCAGTCCGTACCGCTGACACTACTCCGTCAGTCCGTACCGCTGACACTACTCCGCCAGTCCGTACCGCTGACACTACTCCGTCAGTCCGTACCGCTGACACTACTCCGTCAGTCCGTACCGCTGACACTACTCCGTCAGTCTGTACCGCTGACACTACTCCGTCAAGCCACATTCAAATGACGTTATTATAAGATAGTTTTAATGTAGTCAGTTCCAATATAAAACAGACCAAGCATTCACACCTATGGTCCATTCCGTTCCAGGTACTGATATTATTATTGTCACTTTAACTATAGAATTTATTCCAAAATTCCTCCCAAAACGAGATAAGAAACTTCAACAATGGGAAACCGGCAACACCAGCTACCCCACCAGATGGCGTGATGAGCATTCTATTGGGTTTTCATTAATAGTTGATCCGTTTAATAAAAATTTCATTCGATTTTAATTGAAATGTAGAAGAATTTGAACGCGGAAAACCGAGTTACAACTAGCGACACCTGGTGGATCCTCACCTGCCACAGTAGCGCTGCGGATTCCCCCATTGCAGGATTTAGATTTCTGGTAAAAAACAGTTCTACTTACTGTATATATACATATATATATATATATATACTTCTACTAAACGTCTACATGTTGACAGTCAGTCTTCTGAAACCTATAAATATAAATATGATTATTAGAGATATGTACGAAATTCCCGAATTTATTTCCCTGATGACTCTCCCTGATTAAACTATAAGATATCCTCGTCGAGGGCTGTATCTTAACGAGAGGTTCCTCGGGTCACTCGTCACCAGCGAGAAAAAACAAGACACCAAAAATACAAATTCTCTGATTTTCAAGAAAATTGTCAAAATTCCCTGATTTTTGTTGCTGGAGAAATAAATAAAGAATTCGCCGATTTGCCAGAGATCAGATTTGCCAGAGATCAGTACGGAACCCGTTAAAACAAAAGTGTATTGCGTTGATTTGGCTTCTGAAGGAAAAAAACAAAATGTGTGTCGTATTATGTGAAACCTGAAGGCTTCAACTGATAAAAACAACAAGAATCACCGGCAAACATTACCATATCAAACAAACTTTTTATCTGCTGCAGATTAAAAATCATTGCTCTATTATTCAATTGTGAATTATCTTTGAGAAAGCCTGAAGCCGAGTACAGATTGAAACACTCCCCAGACTCCAACCCCCCCAAACGCCTCCGGAGCCAGATTAACAGTTCTTATCAAGCACGACCTGTAGTCTCACTCTAGTTCACTGTTTTAACCAGTAAACATTTTAAAAATGGTTGCTATGAATATGATTTACGGAACGCTATATTTACTGATACAATTTCAACTCAAATGTCACGATTCCTTAAATACACCAGCTAGTCTCTTCCTCAGGTCAGTGGCGCCATCCTGAGGGCAGCACCTGAGTTATCCAGGTCAGTGGTGCCATCCTGGTAGCTAGAGGGCAGCACCTGAGTTATCCAGGTCAGTGGCGCCATCCTGGTATCTAGAGGGCAGCACCTGAGTTATCCAGGTCAGTGGCGCCATCCTGGTATCTAGAGGGCAGCACCTGAGTTATCCAGGTCAGTGGCGCCATCCTGGTATCTAGAGGGCAGCACCTGAGTCGGGATAATGGTTCAATAACATATGAATAAAGTTTTATAGATCTCGTATCTAGACCCCCACCCCCCTCCTGGTGTATAGAAAAAAAAGAATTTGCGTCATCTGGAGAACTAGACCCAAAACAGCTGCCTCAGTTTGTAAAATACTTCACCAGAGACTGAAATTATTGATTATGAATTAAAAAGTCTGCATTTATCATAACCTGAAACTACGACACATTGAAAGTCAACATCTCCTTATGATAATTCATTATTCAAGGGAGGGTTGGATGTAAAAATGTAGGCTGATAAGATTTTTCATTGGAAACAACCACAGTTCAGGACCCTGTTCCAGAGTTCAGGACTCAGTTCCACAGTTCAGGACCCAGTTCCACAGTTCAGGTCCTTGTCCGACAATTGTAAATATTTGACTCAGCTGTTAGAATATTTACGTCGGTTTAAATCAAACTTCATTTTCAACTTGGTGTTGATTATTTTATCAGAAATAAAGAATTAAAGTGTTGCGCAATTTCACCCTCAGTTATCTGTATATCTGTACACATACGCCTCGGTTCGTAATGAAGAAAAAAAGACCATTCAAAATATCGTCGATCCGAAATAACTGAGAGAACAAACATTTGCATATCTATTTGATACAAGCATTATGAAGTAGTAATACTTGAGCCGATATACTGACGAATCAGAGTCAACTCTTACAGAGACGTAGAGACAGAGAGAGGAGAGAGAGGAGAGAGAGGAGAGGACAGCGCAATATTAGTCGTTTTACAAGTGCCCATACATTACCATCAAGTATTCCATCTCTTGGAATATATACATCCATATAAAATATCAGACCAAGTTTTCATTTCCTGAAACTGGATTCTTTCAAACGATATCCCTGGCTTTACGAACTTACGAGCAGCAATTATTCCTCGAGTTGAATTAACTCAAACAGTTATAAACGGTGTAAGTGACTGGTCTTCAGTTAGTGACCGAGATGATCTTAGACCTGGTCTAAGTTGTTGAATCGGTAATGCAACCAAAATAAGCTCAGACCGGTATTGAATGTAAGTCTTTAAACTGTGTATATAAACTATAAAACTGTAAGATGCGTTCATACACGATACATTACACTAACTATATTACACCTTTTATAACTACATCAACAGAATTCTTAACAATTCTTGAACCAGTTTATACATTCATACCATAAATCTCATTGTCATTCGAGAACCTCTATGGGGTAGGGGGGTATAGGGGGTGGTAGG